>NW_027488696.1:0-300000 GCF_050948215.1 Halictus rubicundus
CTATCCTCTATCCTATCCTATCCTCCATCCTATCCTATCCTATCCTCTATAATATCCTATCCTCTATCGTATTCTATCCTCTATCCTATCCTATCCTCTATCCTATCCGATCCTCTATCCTATCATATCCTCTATCCTATCCTATCCTCTATCCTATCCTATCCCTCTATCCTATCCTATCCTCTATCCTATCCTATCCTCTATAATATCCTATCCTCTATCGTATTCTATCCCTATCCTATCCTATCATCTATCCTATCCGATCCTCTATCCTATCATATCCTCTATCCTATCCTATCCTCTATCCTATCCTATCCTCTATCCTATCCTATCCTCTATCCTATCCTATCCTCTATCCTATCCTATGCTCTATCCTATCCTATCCTCTATCCTATCCTATCCTCTATCCTATCCTATCCTCTATCCTATCCTATCCTCTATCCTATCCTATCCTCTATCCTATCCTATCCTCTATCCTATCCTATCCTCTATAATATCCTATCCTCTATCGTATTCTACCCTCTATCCTATCCTATCCTCTATCCTATCCGATCCCTATCCTATCATATCCTCTATCCTATCCTATCCTCTATCCTATCCTATCCTCTATCCTATCCTATCCTCTATCCTATCCTATCCTCTATCCTATCCTATCCTCTATCCTATCCTATCCTCTATCCTATCCTATCCTCTATCCTATCCTATCCTCTATCCTATCCTATCCTCTATAATATCCTATCCTCTATCGTATCTATCCTCTATCCTATCCTATCCTCTATCCTATCCTATCCTCTATCCTATCCTATCCTCTATCCTATCCTATCCTCTATCCTATCCTATCCTCTATCCTATCCTATCCTCTATCCTATCCTATCCTCTATCCTATCCTATCCTCTATAATATCCTATCCTCTATCGTATTCTATCCTCTATCCTATCCTATCCTCTATCCTATCGATCCTCTATCCTATCATATCCTCTATCCTATCCTATCCTCTATCCTATCCTATCCTCTATCCTATCCTATCCTATCCTCTATCCTATCCTATCCTCTATCCTATCCTATCCTCTATCCTATCCTATCCTCTATAATATCCTATCCTCTATCGTATTCTATCCTCTATCCTATCCTATCCTCTATCCTATCCGATCCTCTATCCTATCATATCCTCTATCCTATCCTATCCTCTATCCTATCCTATCCTCTATCCTATCCTATCCTCTATCCTATCCTATCCTCTATCCTATCCTATCCTCTATCCTATCCTATCCTCTATCCTATCCTATCCTCTATCCTATCCTATCCTCTATCCTATCCTATCCTCTATCCTATCCTATCCTCTATCCTATCCTATCCTCTATCCTATCCTATCCTCTATCCTATCCTATCCTCTATCCTATCCTATCCTCTATCCTATCCTATCCTCTATCCTATCCTTATCCTCTATCCTATCCTATCCTCTATCCTATCCTATCCTCTATAATATCCTATCCTCTATCGTATTCTATCCTCTATCCTATCCTATCCTCTATCCTATCCGATAATCTATCCTATCATATCCTCTATCCTATCCTATCCTCTATCCTATCCTATCCTCTATCCTATCCTATCCTCTATCCTATCCTATCCTCTATAATATCCTATCCTCTATCGTATTCTATCCTCTATCCTATCCAATCCCCTATCCGATCCTCCATCCTATCATATCCTCTATCCTATCCTATCCTCTATCCTATCCTATCCTCTATCCTATCCTATCCTCTATCCTATCATATCCTCTATCCTATCCTATCCTCTATCCTATCCTATCCTCTATCCTATCCTATCCTCTATCCTATCCTATCCTCTATCCTATCCTATCCTCTATCCTATCCTATCCTCTATCCTATCCTATCCTCTATCCTATCCTATCCTCTATAATATCCTATCCTCTATCGTATTCTATCCTCTATCCTATCCTATCCTCTATCCTATCCGATCCTCTATCCTATCATATCCTCTATCCTATCCCATCCTCTATCCTATCCTATCCTCTATCCTATCCTATCCTCCATCCTATCCTATCCTATCCTCTATAATATCCTATCCTCGTATCGTATTCTATCCTCTATCCTATCCTATCCTCTATCCTATCCGATCCTCTATCCTATCATATCCTCTATCCTATCCTATCCTCTATCCTATCCTATCCTCTATCCTATCCTATCCTCTATCCTATCCTATCCTCTATAATATCCTATCCTCTATCGTATTCTATCCCCTATCCTATCCTATCATCTATCCTATCCGATCCTCTATCCTATCATATCCTCTATCCTATCCTATCCTCTATCCTATCCTATCCTCTATCCTATCCTATCCTCTATCCTATCCTATCCTCTATCCTATCCTATGCTCTATCCTATCCTATCCTCTATCCTATCCTATCCTCTATCCTATCCTATCCTCTATCCTATCCTATCCTCTATCCTATCCTATCCTCTATCCTATCCTATCCTCTATCCTATCCTATCCTCTATAATATCCTATCCTCTATCGTATTCTACCCTCTATCCCTATCCTATCCTCTATCCTATCCGATCCCCCTATCCTATCATATCCTCTATCCTATCCTATCCTCTATCCTATCCTATCCTCTATCCTATCCTATCCTCTATCCTATCCTATCCTCTATCCTATCCTATCCTCTATCCTATCCTATCCTCTATCCTATCCTATCTCTCTATCCTATCCTATCCTCTATCCTATCCTATCCTCTATAATATCCTATCCTCTATCGTATTCTATCCTCTATCCTATCCTATCCTCTATCCTATCCGATCCTCTATCCTATCCTATCCTCTATCCTATCCTATCCTCTATCCTATCCTATCCTCTATCCTATCCTATCCTCTATCCTATCCTATCCTCTATCCTATCCTATCCTCTATAATATCCTATCCTCTATCGTATTCTATCCTCTATCCTATCCTATCCTCTATCCTATCCGATCCTCTATCCTATCATATCCTCTATCCTATCCTATCCTCTATCCTATCCTATCCTCTATCCTATCCTATCCTCTATCCTATCCTATCCTCTATAATATCCTATCCTCTATCGTATTCTATCCTCTATCCTATCCTATCCTCTATCCTATCCGATCCTCTATCCTATCATATCCTCTATCCTATCCTATCCTCTATCCTATCCTATCCTCTATCCTATCCTATCCTCTATCCTATCCTATCCTCTATCCTATCCTATCCTCTATCCTATCCTATCCTCTATCCTATCCTATCCTCTATCCTATCCTATCCTCTATCCTATCCTATCCTCTATCCTATCCTATCCTCTATCCTATCCTATCCTCTATCCTATCCTATCCTCTATCCTATCCTATCCTCTATCCTATCCTATCCTCTATCCTATCCTATCCTCTATCCTATCCTATCCTCTATCCTATCCTATCCTCTATCCTATCCTATCCTCTATCCTATCCTATCCTCTATCCTATCCTATCTCTATCCTATCCTATCCTCTATAATATCTATCCTCTATCGTATTCTATCCTCTATCCTATCCTATCCTCTATCCTATCCGATCCTCTATCCTATCATATCCTCTATCCTATCCTATCCTCTATCCTATCCTATCCTCTATCCTATCCTATCCTCTATCCTATCCTATCCTCTATCCTATCCTATCCTCTATAATATCCTATCCTCTATCGTATTCTATCCTCTATCCTATCCTATCCTCTATCCTATCCGATCCTCTATCCTATCATATCCTCTATCCTATCCTATCCTCTATCCTATCCTATCCTCTATCCTATCCTATCCTCTATCCTATCCTTTCCTCTATCCTATCCTATCCTCTATCTATCCTATCCTCTATCTATCCTATCCTCTATCCTATCCTATCCTCTATCCTATCCTATCCTCTATCCTATCATATCCTCTATCCTATCCTATCCTCTATCCTATCCTATCCTCTATCCTATCCTATCCTCTATCCTATCCTATCCTCTATCCTATCCTATCCTCTATCCTATCCTATCCTCTATCCTATCCTATCCTCTATCCTATCCTATCCTCTATCCTATCCTATCGCTCTATCCTTATTCCTATCCTCTATCCTATCCTATCCTCTATCCTATCCTATCCTCTATCCTATCCTATCCTCTATCCTATCCTATCCTCTATCCTATCCTATCCTCTATCCTATCCTATCCTCTATAATATCCTATCCTCTATCCGTATCTATCCTCTATCCTATCCTATCCTCTATCCTATCCGATCCTCTATCCTATCATATCCTCTATCCTATCCTATCCTCTATCCTATCCTATCCTCTATCCTATCCTATCCTCCATCCTATCCTATCCTATCCTCTATAATATCCTATCCTCTATCGTATTCTATCCTCTATCCTATCCTATCCTCTATCCTATCCGATCCTCTATCCTATCATATCCTCTATCCTATCCTATCCTCTATCCTATCCTATCCTCTATCCTATCCTATCCTCTATCCTATCCTATCCTCTATAATATCCTATCCTCTATCGTATTCTATCCCCTATCCTATCCTATCATCTATCCTATCCGATCCTCTATCCTATCATATCCTCTATCCTATCCTATCCTCTATCCTATCCTATCCTCTATCCTATCCTATCCTCTATCCTATCCTATCCTCTATCCTATCCTATTCCTCTATCCTATCCTATCCTCTATCCTATCCTATCCTCTATCCTATCCTATCCTCTATCCTATCCTATCCTCTATCCTATCCTATCCTCTATCCTATCCTATCCTCTATCCTATCCTATCCTCTATAATATCCTATCCTCTATCGTATTCTACCCTCTATCCTATCCTATCCTCTATCCTATCCGATCCCCTATCCTATCATATCCTCTATCCTATCCTATCCTCTATCCTATCCTATCCTCTATCCTATCCTATCCTCTATCCTATCCTATCCTCTATCCTATCCTATCCTCTATCCTATCCTATCCTCTATCCTATCCTATCCTCTATCCTATCCTATCCTCTATCCTATCCTATCCTCTATAATATCCTATCCTCTATCGTATTCTATCCTCTATCCTATCCTATCCTCTATCCTATCCATATCCTCTATCCTATCCTATCCTCTATCCTATCCTATCCTCTATCCTATCCTATCCTCTATCCTATCCAATCCTCTATAATATCCTATCCTCTATCGTATCCTATCCTCTATCCTATCCTATCCTCTATCCTATCCTATCCTCTATCCGATCATATCCTCTATCCTATCCTATCCTCTATCCTATCCTATCCTCTATCCTATCCTATCCTCTATCCTATCCTATCCTCTATCCTATCCTATCCTCTATCCTATCCTATCCTCTATCCTATCCTATCCTCTATCCTATCCTATCCTCTATCCTATCCTATCCTCTATCCTATCCTATCCTCTATCCTATCCTATCCTCTATCCTATCCTATCCTCTATCCTATCCTATCCTCTATCCTATCCTATCCTCTATCCTATCCTATCCTCTATAATATCCTATCCTCTATCGTATTCTATCCTCTATCCTATCCTATCCTCTATCCTATCCGATCATCTATCCTATCATATCCTCTATCCTATCCTATCCTCTATCCTATCCTATCCTCTATCCTATCCTATCCTCTATCCTATCCTATCCTCTATAATATCCTATCCTCTATCGTATTCTATCCTCTATCCTATCCAATCCCCTATCCGATCCTCTATCCTATCATATCCTCTATCCTATCCTATCCTCTATCCTATCCTATCCTCTATCCTATCCTATCCTCTATCCTATCCTATCCTCTATCCTATCCTATCCTCTATCCTATCCTATCCTCTATCCTATCCTATCCTCTATCCTATCCTATCCTCTATCCTATCCTATCCTCTATCCTATCCTATCCTCTATCCTATCCTATCCTCTATCCTATCCTATCCTCTATAATATCCTATCCTCTATCGTATTCTATCCTCTATCCTATCCTATCCTCTATCCTATCCGATCCTCTATCCTATCATATCCTCTATCCTATCCTATCCTCTATCCTATCCTATCCTCTATCCTATCCTATCCTCCATCCTATCCTATCCTATCCTCTATAATATCCTATCCTCTATCGTATTCTATCCTCTATCCTATCCTATCCTCTATCCTATCCGATCCTCTATCCTATCATATCCTCTATCCTATCCTATCCTCTATCCTATCCTATCCTCTATCCTATCCTATCCTCTATCCTATCCTATCCTCTATAATATCCTATCCTCTATCGTATTCTATCCCCTATCCTATCCTATCATCTATCCTATCCGATCCTCTATCCTATCATATCCTCTATCCTATCCTATCCTCTATCCTATCCTATCCTCTATCCTATCCTATCCTCTATCCTATCCTATCCTCTATCCTATCCTATGCTCTATCCTATCCTATCCTCTATCCTATCCTATCCTCCTATCCTATCCTATCCTCTATCCTATCCTATCCTCTATCCTATCCTATCCTCTATCCTATCCTATCCTCTATCCTATCCTATCCTCTATAATATCCTATCCTCTATCGTATTCTACCCTCTATCCTATCCTATCCTCTATCCTATCCGATCCCCTATCCTATCATATCCTCTATCCTATCCTATCCTCTATCCTATCCTATCCTCTATCCTATCCTATCCTCTATCCTATCCTATCCTCTATCCTATCCTATCCTCTATCCTATCCTATCCTCTATCCTATCCTATCCTCTATCCTATCCTATCCTCTATCCTATCCTATCCTCTATAATATCCTATCCTCTATCGTATTCTATCCTCTATCCTATCCTATCCTCTATCCTATCCGATCCTCTATCCTATCATATCCTCTATCCTATCCTATCCTCTATCCTATCCTATCTTCTATCCTATCCTATCCTCTATCCTATCCTATCCTCTATCCTATCCTATCCTCTATAATATCCTATCCTCTATCGTATTCTATCCTCTATCCTATCCTATCCTCTATCCTATCCGATCCTCTATCCTATCATATCCTCTATCCTATCCTATCCTCTATCCTATCCTATCCTCTATCCTATCCTATCCTCTATCCTATCCTATCCTCTATCCTATCCTATCCTCTATCCTATCCTATCCTCTATCCTATCCTATCCTCTATCCTATCCTATCCTCTATCCTATCCTATCCTCTATCCTATCCTATCCTCTATCCTATCCTATCCTCTATCCTATCCTATCCTCTATCCTATCCTATCCTCTATCCTATCCTATCCTCTATCCTATCCTATCCTCTATCCTATCCTATCCTCTATCCTATCCTATCCTCTATCCTATCCTATCCTCTATCCTATCCTATCCTCTATCCTATCCTATCCTCTATAATATCCTATCGTCTATCGTATTCTATCCTCTATCCTATCCTATCCTCTATCCTATCCTATCCTCTATCCTATCCTATCCTCTATCCTATCCTATCCTCTATCCTATCCTATCCTCTATCCTATCCTATCCTCTATAATATCCTATCCTCTATCGTATTCTATCCTCTATCCTATCCTATCCTCTATCCTATCCGATCCTCTATCCTATCATATCCTCTATCCTATCCTATCCTCTATCCTATCCTATCCTCTATCCTATCCTATCCTCCATCCTATCCTATCCTATCCTCTATAATATCCTATCCTCTATCGTATTCTATCCTCTATCCTATCCTATCCTCTATCCTATCCGATCCTCTATCCTATCATATCCTCTATCCTATCCTATCCTCTATCCTATCCTATCCTCTATCCTATCCTATCCTCTATCCTATCCTATCCTCTATAATATCCTATCCTCTATCGTATTCTATCCCCTATCCTATCCTATCATCTATCCTATCCGATCCTCTATCCTATCATATCCTCTATCCTATCCTATCCTCTATCCTATCCTATCCTCTATCCTATCCTATCCTCTATCCTATCCTATCCTCTATCCTATCCTATGCTCTATCCTATCCTATCCTCTATCCTATCCTATCCTCTATCCTATCCTATCCTCTATCCTATCCTATCCTCTATCCTATCCTATCCTCTATCCTATCCTATCCTCTATCCTATCCTATCCTCTATCCTATCCTATCCTCTATAATATCCTATCCTCTATCGTATTCTACCCTCTATCCTATCCTATCCTCTATCCTATCCGATCCCCTATCCTATCATATCCTCTATCCTATCCTATCCTCTATCCTATCCTATCCTCTATCCTATCCTATCCTCTATCCTATCCTATCCTCTATAATATCCTATCCTCTATCGTATTCTATCCTCTATCCTATCCTATCCTCTATCCTATCCGATCCTCTATCCTATCATATCCTCTATCCTATCCTATCCTCTATCCTATCCTATCCTCTATCCTATCCTATCCTCTATCCTATCCTATCCTCTATAATATCCTATCCTCTATCGTATTCTATCCTCTATCCTATCCTATCCTCTATCCTATCCGATCCTCTATCCTATCCTATCCTCTATCCTATCCGATCCTCTATCCTATCATATCCTCTATCCTATCCTATCCTCTATCCTATCCTATCCTCTATCCTATCCTATCCTCTATCCTATCCTATCCTCTATCCTATCCTATCCTCTATAATATCCTATCCTCTATCGTATTCTATCCTCTATCCTATCCTATCCTCTATCCTATCCGATCCTCTATCCTATCATATCCTCTATCCTATCCTATCCTCTATCCTATCCTATCCTCTATCCTATCCTATCCTCTATCCTATCCTATCCTCTATCCTATCCTATCCTCTATCCTATCCTATCCTCTATCCTATCCTATCCTCTATCCTATCCTATCCTCTATCCTATCCTATCCTCTATCCTATCCTGTCCTCTATCCTATCCTATCCTCTATCCTATCCTATCCTCTATCCTATCCTATCCTCTATCCTATCCTATCCTCTATCCTATCCTATCCTCTATCCTATCCTATCCTCTATAATATCCTATCGTCTATCGTATTCTATCCTCTATCCTATCCTATCCTCTATCCTATCCTATCCTCTATCCTATCCTATCCTCTATCCTATCCTATCCTCTATCCTATCCTATCCTCTATCCTATCCTATCCTCTATAATATCCTATCCTCTATCGTATTCTATCCTCTATCCTATCCTATCCTCTATCCTATCCGATCCTCTATCCTATCATATCCTCTATCCTATCCTATCCTCTATCCTATCCTATCCTCTATCCTATCCTATCCTCCATCCTATCCTATCCTATCCTCTATAATATCCTATCCTCTATCGTATTCTATCCTCTATCCTATCCTATCCTCTATCCTATCCGATCCTCTATCCTATCATATCCTCTATCCTATCCTATCCTCTATCCTATCCTATCCTCTATCCTATCCTATCCTCTATAATATCCTATCCTCTATCGTATTCTATCCCCTATCCTATCCTATCATCTATCCTATCCGATCCTCTATCCTATCATATCCTCTATCCTATCCTATCCTCTATCCTATCCTATCCTCTATCCTATCCTATCCTCTATCCTATCCTATCCTCTATCCTATCCTATCCTCTATCCTATCCTATCCTCTATCCTATCCTATCCTCTATCCTATCCTATCCTCTATCCTATCCTATCCTCTATAATATCCTATCCTCTATCGTATTCTATCCTCTATCCTATCCTATCCTCTATCCTATCCGATCCTCTATCCTATCATATCCTCTATCCTATCCTATCCTCTATCCTATCCTATCTTCTATCCTATCCTATCCTCTATCCTATCCTATCCTCTATCCTATCCTATCCTCTATAATATCCTATCCTCTATCGTATTCTATCCTCTATCCTATCCTATCCTCTATCCTATCCGATCCTCTATCCTATCATATCCTCTATCCTATCCTATCCTCTATCCTATCCTATCCTCTATCCTATCCTATCCTCTATCCTATCCTATCCTCTATCCTATCCTATCCTCTATCCTATCCTATCCTCTATCCTATCCTATCCTCTATCCTATCCTATCCTCTATCCTATCCTATCCTCTATCCTATCCTATCCTCTATCCTATCCTATCCTCTATCCTATCCTATCCTCTATCCTATCCTATCCTCTATCCTATCCTATCCTCTATCCTATCCTATCCTCTATCCTATCCTATCCTCTATCCTATCCTATCCTCTATCCTATCCTATCCTCTATCCTATCCTATCCTCTATCCTATCCTATCCTCTATAATATCCTATCGTCTATCGTATTCTATCCTCTATCCTATCCTATCCTCTATCCTATCCTATCCTCTATCCTATCCTATCCTCTATCCTATCCTATCCTCTATCCTATCCTATCCTCTATCCTATCCTATCCTCTATAATATCCTATCCTCTATCGTATTCTATCCTCTATCCTATCCTATCCTCTATCCTATCCGATCCTCTATCCTATCATATCCTCTATCCTATCCTATCCTCTATCCTATCCTATCCTCTATCCTATCCTATCCTCCATCCTATCCTATCCTATCCTCTATAATATCCTATCCTCTATCGTATTCTATCCTCTATCCTATCCTATCCTCTATCCTATCCGATCCTCTATCCTATCATATCCTCTATCCTATCCTATCCTCTATCCTATCCTATCCTCTATCCTATCCTATCCTCTATCCTATCCTATCCTCTATAATATCCTATCCTCTATCGTATTCTATCCCCTATCCTATCCTATCATCTATCCTATCCGATCCTCTATCCTATCATATCCTCTATCCTATCCTATCCTCTATCCTATCCTATCCTCTATCCTATCCTATCCTCTATCCTATCCTATCCTCTATCCTATCCTATGCTCTATCCTATCCTATCCTCTATCCTATCCTATCCTCTATCCTATCCTATCCTCTATCCTATCCTATCCTCTATCCTATCCTATCCTCTATCCTATCCTATCCTCTATCCTATCCTATCCTCTATCCTATCCTATCCTCTATAATATCCTATCCTCTATCGTATTCTACCCTCTATCCTATCCTATCCTCTATCCTATCCGATCCCCTATCCTATCATATCCTCTATCCTATCCTATCCTCTATCCTATCCTATCCTCTATCCTATCCTATCCTCTATCCTATCCTATCCTCTATAATATCCTATCCTCTATCGTATTCTATCCTCTATCCTATCCTATCCTCTATCCTATCCGATCCTCTATCCTATCATATCCTCTATCCTATCCTATCCTCTATCCTATCCTATCCTCTATCCTATCCTATCCTCTATCCTATCCTATCCTCTATAATATCCTATCCTCTATCGTATTCTATCCTCTATCCTATCCTATCCTCTATCCTATCCGATCCTCTATCCTATCCTATCCTCTATCCTATCCGATCCTCTATCCTATCATATCCTCTATCCTATCCTATCCTCTATCCTATCCTATACTCTATCCTATCCTATCCTCTATCCTATCCTATCCTCTATCCTATCCTATCCTCTATCCTATCCTATCCTCTATCCTATCCTATCCTCTATCCTATCCTATCCTCTATCCTATCCTATCCTCTATAATATCCTATCCTCTATCGTATTCTATCCTCTATCCTATCCTATCCTCTATCCTATCCGATCCTCTATCGTATCATATCCTCTATCCTATCTTATCCTCTATCCTATCCTATCCTCTATCCTATCCTATCCTCTATCCTATCCTATCCTCTATCCTATCCTATCCTCTATCCTATCCTATCCTCTATCCTATCCTATCCGATCCTCTATCCTATCATATCCTCTATCCTATCCTATCCTCTATCCTATCCTATCCTCTATCCTATCCTATCCTCTATCCTATCCTATCCTCTATCCTATCCTATCCTCTATCCTATCCTATCCTCTATCCTATCCTATCCTCTATCCTATCCTATCCTCTATCCTATCCTCTATCCTATCCTATCCTCTATCCTATCCTATCCTCTGTCCTATCCTATCCTCTATCCTATCCTATCCTCTATCCTATCCTATCCTCTATAATATCCTATCCTCTATCGTATTCTATCCTCTATCCTATCCTATCCTCTATCCTATCCGATCCTCTATCCTATCATATCCTCTATCCTATCCTATCCTCTATCCTATCCTATCCTCTATCCTATCCTATCCTCTATCCTATCCTATCCTCTATCCTATCCTATCCTCTATAATATCCTATCCTCTATCCTATCCAATCCCCTATCCGATCCTCCATCCTATCCTATCCTCTATCCTATCCTATCCTCTATCCTATCCTATCCTCTATCCTATCCTATCCTCTATCCTATCCTATCCTCTATCCTATCCGATCCTCTATCCTATCATATCCTCTATCCTATCCTATCCTCTATCCTATCCTATCCTCTATCCTATCCTATCCTCTATCCTATCCTATCCTCTATCCTATCCTATCCTCTATCCTATCCTATCCTCTATCCTTTCCTATCCTCTATCGTCTCCTGTCCTCTATCCTATACAATCCCCTATCCTATCCTCTATCCGATCCTTTCCTCTATCGTATCCTATACTCTATCCTATCCTATCCTCTATCCTATCCTATCCTCTATCCTATCCTATCCTCTATCCTATCCTATCCTCTATCCTATTCTATCCTCTATCCTATCCTATCCTCTATCGTATCCTATCCTATCCTCTATCCTATCCTATCCTCTATCCTTTACTATCCTCTATCCTATCCTATCCTCTATCCTATCCAATCACCTATCCGATCCTCTATCCTATCCTTTCCTCAATCCTATCCTATCATCAATCCTATTCTATCCTCTATCCTATCCTATCCTCTATCCTATCCTATCCTCTATAATATCCTATCCTCTATCGTATTCTATCCTCTATCCTATCCTATCCTCTATCCTATCCGATCCTCTATCCTATCATATCCTCTATCCTATCCTATCCTCTATCCTATCCTATCCTCTATCCTATCCTATCCTCTATCCTATCCTATCCTCTATCCTATCCTATCCTATCCTCTATCCTATCCTATCCTCTATCGTATTCTATCCTCTATCCTATCCTATCCTCTATCCTATCCTATCCTCTATCCTATCCTATCCTCTATAATATCCTATCCTCTATCGTATTGTATCCTCTATCCTATCCTATCCTCTATCCTATCCGATCCTCTATCCTATCATATCCTCTATCCTATTCTATACTCTATCCTATCCTATCCTCTATCCTATCCTATCCTCTATCCTATCCTATCCTCTATCCTATCCTATCCTCTATAATATCCTATCCTCTATCGTATTCTATCCTCTATCCTATCCTATCCTCTATCCTATTTTTTTTTTTTTTTTTTTTTCCGAGGAGGTAATCTCGTTACGGATACCCGAACCCCCCCGGGGGGGGGGGTGGTCCGTGTTATGTGGGACTCCTCGGCTGGTTGGTGCAACGCCGAGTATACCCACTAACTCCTCCCCGTCCGTCCCTAGACTCCTGGGGGCACCCGTGCTCTGCGCGCGCATGTCAATCCGGTGTGCCCCCGCCTTAGCATACCACCCAGGGGGGGACGCGGCCCCCTCCCGTACCTACTCTATCCGAAGGCACCACGCAACGGACGACGTGGCGCCTTCCCCCCTGTTAGGCCGCCCGATGAGCATCCGAGCCCCCGCTCGAGATGCCCGGCGGCCTCCGGGGACGCCGTTGGTG
The DNA here is from genome assembly GCF_050948215.1 of Halictus rubicundus. NCBI lineage: Eukaryota > Metazoa > Arthropoda > Insecta > Hymenoptera > Halictidae > Halictus > Halictus rubicundus. The sequence goes on from NW_027488696.1 coordinate 13,758, forward strand.
ACCGAGTGTAAGGGGATATCCGATCCCCCGCCTCGAGATCATCAAGGGCGTCCCCGCTCGCGTCAGAGGCGTCGCAACGGGGGTACGCCCCCGGGGCGTACCCTGCGCCGCCTCCCCCCCCTTCGGCCGGGATCGTGATTACGCTCCCGATCCCGTTCCGCAGCCTCCTTCCGCAGCATAACCCGCTCGCAGAAGGAAGCGAACCCCCTCCACGCCTCCTCGCCATGGGCTGCCGCAGCGACGACAGCCGGGAGCGAGAGGTCGTGGCCCACCGCGCGCCGCAGGGCACGGCGCTCTCCCCCCCATGCCGGACACTCCTCCAGAGTGTGTTGCGCCGTGTCCCGCGGCTCGCCGCAGTGGTGACACGCCTCCCCGGTCTCCCTCCCGATGCGACACAGGTAGTCGCCGAAGCACCCGTGCCCGCTCATCACCTGCGTCACACGGTAGGAGACCCTATGCCCCATCCATCCCCTGTTCCATTGATCGAACACCGGGAGGATGGCCCGAACGGCCCGCCTCTCGCCCTCCCTCGTCCCGGGAAGGCTATCGCGCCACTCCCGGGCTGCGTGCCGCCGAGCATGTCGCCTGAGCTCATCCACCATGAGCCGCGCCTGATCCGGGGCCACCCCCCGGAGCCGGAGTTCCCTGGAGTGCGTATGCACATCCGCCAACACGCGGGCCTCCAGCTCGAGGGGGATCAGCCCCGACATCACCATCGCCGTCGCGTATGAAATGGTGCGGTACCCCCGCACGATGCCTATGGCCAGCCTGCGCTCGATGCGACGCAGCAGCGACCGTGTGCCGCCACTCCGCCCCCTAGCCAAGACATCGCGCGCCCACACAGGGGCTCCGTACAGGACCAAAACTCGCACCACCACCGCGAACAGACGACGCACCCGTCCACAGGGTCCCCCGAGATTCGGGAGAAGGCGACCGAGCGCAGCGGTCGCCCTCTCCGCCCGGGGCGCCAGCGACTCAAGGTGGCGGTCAAAACGCCACCGGCCGTCAAGCTCGAGTCCCAGGTACCGCATCTGGGACCCGACTTTGACCATCCCCTCCCCCACGCAGATCCAGCACTGGGGAGGCGCCGCCAACCGGGCCGAGCGGAGAAACCACATGGCCCTGGTTTTCTCGACGGACACCTCTAGGCCCAGCGACCGGATCGCGCGCACCGCGCGCCACGCGCCGCGCTCCGCCAGGCAGATGGCCTCCTTCGCATACCTCCCGGTGGCCAATACCAGCGTGTCGTCGGCGTAACACGTCAAGCTGACCCCGGGAGGCATCTCCTCCCGCAGGACGCGATCGTACGCAAGATTCCACAGCAACGGGCCCAACACCGAGCCCTGCGGAACCCCGCGCACGACGCCCCTGCGCACCATCCCGTACCGGCCGGGATACTCTATACCCCTGTCGGAGAGATAGCTCCCAATCACCCTTCTGAGATACAGAGGCACCCGGTGGAAGACCAGGGCCTCCATTATCCGATCCCAGGGGACGGTGTTGAACGCGTTAGCGATATCCAAGGATATCGCCAACGCAACACCGCCCCCCCTCGTACAGGCCTCCGAGAGAGCCCTCACCCGCCGAATAGCGTCGACGGTGGAGAGACCCTCCCGGAAGCCGAATTGAACCCCGCTCAGATCGGGGACCCCTCCCGCCGACAGGTGCCGGACGAGGCGTCCAACGAGTACGCGCTCGAACAACTTCCCCGCCTCGTCCAGCAGACAAATTGGCCGGTACCCTGAGGGCGAGTCCCGGGACTTGCCCCCCTTCGGAAGGAGGACCAACCTGCCCGACTTCCACTCCGTGGGGAACACCCCCTCCCTCAGACAGCCGTTATACAGCTGCCGGAGTTCGGCGGCGAGTCCCCCCTCCAGGGCCAAGACCAACGCGCGGCCCGGCACCCCGTCCGGGCCCGGGGCCTTGCGGCCCACCCGCCGCGCCCTGGCCATCGCCTCACCCAGCTCGCCGGCCGACACCTCCCACTCTGCGGACCAGGAGAGAGGCTCCTGTTCCCAATGGGAGCGGCGCAGTTGTCCCCCCTCTCGCGGGAAGAGGGACGCCACCACTCCCTCGAGCAGGTGGGGGTCCATCGACTCCGTCACCGGAGGCGCCCACGCGCGCAGCTTGTTCATGACAAGCTTGTACGGGCGCCCCCATGGATCGGAGTCCACCGTGCCGACGAGCTCCGACCACGCGTCGGCCTTGGCCCGCGCGATAGCCCTGCGGAGAACCCCGAGCGCGGCTCGGTACTCCCCGCCGAGCCTCGCCGTCGCCTCCTCGTCGTCGCGCCTCCTACGCGCTCGGCCGTACCGACGCCGCGCGGCATTGCAGGCACGCCGGAGCTCCGCAATGCCGGCGGACCACCAGTACGCCGCCCTCCTGGGGGCGAACCGGCTGCGGGGCATGGCGGTGTCGCACACCGCCGTCATTACCTCCCGCAGCCGCCTCGCCCCTTGCGCAGGCGCCAGCTCGGACAGGGCCGGCCCCGTCCATGTCGCCGCGGCTACCGCGGCCCCGAACGCGTCCGCGTCCAGCCGCTTCAAGGCCCATCGCGGCCGTCGGTCCCCCCGGCCCGGCCGGGAATCCCGCGCGTGGAGGGTGGGCCACACGTCCATGACGATGGGCGTATGGTCTGACGCAATCTCTATCTCCTCGGCCACCCTCCATCCCGACACCCGGCGCACGGCCGAGGGAGTCCCCCATGTCAGGTCGACAATCGAGACCCCCTGCGGACGCACGCACGTCGGCGTGGATCCCCGGTTAATCAACCGGAGATCCAGGCCGGCCGCCCAGGTTAACACCTCGCTACCCCTAGTGGTCGTCCTGGGACTCCCCCACATCCTATCCTCTATCCTATCCGATCCTCTATCCTATCATATCCTCTATCCTATCCTATCCTCTATCCTATCCTATCCTCTATCCTATCCTATCCTCTATCCTATCCTATCCTCTATCCTATCCTATCCTCTATCCTATCCTATCCTCTATCCTATCCTATCCTCTATCCTATTCTATCCTCTATCCTATCCTATCCTCTATCGTATCCTATCCTATCCTCTATCCTATCCTATCCTCTATCCTTTACTATCCTCTATCCTATCCTATCCTCTATCCTATCCAATCACCTATCCGATCCTCTATCCTATCCTTTCCTCAATCCTATCCTATCATCAATCCTATTCTATCCTCTATCCTATCCTATCCTCTATCCTATCCTATCCTCTATAATATCCTATCCTCTATCGTATTCTATCCTCTATCCTATCCTATCCTCTATCCTATCCGATCCTCTATCCTATCATATCCTCTATCCTATCCTATCCTCTATCCTATCCTATCCTCTATCCTATCCTATCCTCTATCCTATCCTATCCTCTATCCTATCCTATCCTATCCTCTATCCTATCCTATCCTCTATCGTATTCTATCCTCTATCCTATCCTATCCACTATCCTATCCGATCCTCTATCCTATCATATCCTCTATCCTATCCTATCCTCTATCCTATCCTATCCTCTATCCTATCCTATCCTCTATCCTATCCTATCCTCTATCCTATCCTATCCTCTATAATATCCTATCCTCTATCGTATTCTATCCTCTATCCTATCCTATCCTCTATCCTATCCGATCCTCTATCCTATCATATCCTCTATCCTATCCTATCCTCTATCCTATCCTATCCTCTATCCTATCCTATCCTCTATCCTATCCTATCCTCTATCCTATCCTATCCTATCCTCTATCCTATCCTATCCTCTATCCTATCCTATCCTCTATCCTATCCTATCCTCTATCCTATCCTATCCTATATCCTATCCTATCCTCTATCCTATAGTATCCTCTATCCTATCCGATCCTCTATCCTATCATATCCTCTATCCTATCCTATCCTCTATCCTATCCTATCCTCTATCCTATCCTATCCTCTATCCTATCCTATCCTCTATCCTATCCTATCCTCTATCCTATCCTATCCTCTATCCTATCCTATCCTCTATCCTATCCTATCCTCTATCCTATCCTACCCTCTATCCTATCCTATCCTCTATCCCATCCTATCCTCTATCCTATCCTATCCTCTATCCTATCCTATCCTCTATCCTATCCTATCCTCTATCCTATCCTATCCTCTATAATATCCTATCCTCTATCGTATTCTATCCTCTACCCTATCCAATCCCCTATCCGATCCTCCATTATATCATATCCTCTATCCTATCCTATCCTCTATCCTATCCTATCCTCTATCCTATCCTATCCTCTATCCTATCCTATCCTCTATCCTATCCTATCCTCTATCCTATCCTATCCTCTATCCTATCCTATCCTCTATCCTATCCTATCCTCTATCCTATCCTATCCTCTATCCTATCCTATCCTCTATCCTATCCTATCCTCTATCCTATCCTATCCTCTATCCTATCCTATCCTCTATCCTATCCTATCCTCTATCCTATCCTATCCTCTATCCTATCCTATCCTCTATCCTATCCTATCCTCTATCCTATCCTATCCTCTATCCTATCCTATCCTCTATCCTATCCTATCCTCTATAATATCCTATCCTCTATCGTATTCTATCCTCTATCCTATCCTATCCTCTATCCTATCCGATCCTCTATCCTATCATATCCTCTATCCTATCCTATCCTCTATCCTATCCTATCCTCCATCCTATCCTATCCTCTATCCTATCCTATCCTCTATCCTATCCTATCCTCTATCCTATCCTATCCTCTATCCTATCCTATCCTCTATCCTATTCTATCCTCTATCCTATCCTATCCTCTATCGTATCCTATCCTATCCTCTATCCTATCCTATCCTCTATCCTTTACTATCCTCTATCCTATCCTATCCTCTATCCTATCCAATCACCTATCCGATCCTCTATCCTATCTTTTCCTCAATCCTATCCTATCATCAATCCTATTCTATCCTCTATCCTATCCTATCCTCTATCCTATCCTATCCTCTATCCTATCCTATCCTCTATCCTATCCTATCCTCTATCCTATCCTATCCTCTATAATATCCTATCCTCTATCGTATTCTATCCTCTATCCTATCCTATCCTCTATCCTATCCGATCCTCTATCCTATCATATCCTCTATCCTATCCTATCCTCTATCCTATCCTATCCTCTATCCTATCCTACCCTCTATCCTATCCTATCCTCTATCCTATCCTATCCTCTATAATATCCTATCCTCTATCCTATCCAATCCCCTATCCGATCCTCCATCCTATCCTATCCTCTATCCTATCCTATCCTCTATCCTATCCTATCCTCTATCCTATCCTATCCTCTATCCTATCCTATCCTCTATCCTATCCTATCCTCTATCCTATCCTATCCTCTATCCTATCCTATCCTCTATCCTATCCTATCCTCTATCCTATCCTATCCTCTATCCTATCCTATCCTCTATCCTATCCTATCCTCTATCCTATCCTATCCTCTATCCTATCCTATCCTCTATCCTATCCTATCCTCTATAATATCCTATCCTCTATCGTATTCTATCCTCTACCCTATCCAATCCCCTATCCGATCCTCCATTATATCATATCCTCTATCCTATCCTATCCTCTATCCTATCCTATCCTCTATCCTATCCTATCCTCTATCCTATCCTATCCTCTATCCTATCCTATCCTCTATCCTATCCTATCCTCTATCCTATCCTATCCTCTATCCTATCCTATCCTCTATCCTATCCTATCCTCTATCCTATCCTATCCTCTATCCTATCCTATCCTCTATCCTATCCTATCCTCTATCCTATCCTATCCTCTATCCTATCCTATCCTCTATCCTATCCTATCCTCTATCCTATCCTATCCTCTATCCTATCCTATCCTCTATCCTATCCTATCCTCTATCCTATCCTATCCTCTATCCTATCCTATCCTCTATCCTATCCTATCCTCTATCCTATCCTATCCTCTATCCTATCCTATCCTCTATAATATCCTATCCTCTATCGTATTCTATCCTCTATCCTATCCTATCCTCTATCCTATCCGATCCTCTATCCTATCATATCCTCTATCCTATCCTATCCTCTATCCTATCCTATCCTCCATCCTATCCTATCCTCTATCCTATCCTATCCTCTATCCTATCCTATCCTCTATCCTATCCTATCCTCTATCCTATCCTATCCTCTATCCTATTCTATCCTCTATCCTATCCTATCCTCTATCGTATCCTATCCTATCCTCTATCCTATCCTATCCTCTATCCTTTACTATCCTCTATCCTATCCTATCCTCTATCCTATCCAATCACCTATCCGATCCTCTATCCTATCTTTTCCTCAATCCTATCCTATCATCAATCCTATTCTATCCTCTATCCTATCCTATCCTCTATCCTATCCTATCCTCTATCCTATCCTCTATCCTATCCTATCCTCTATCCTATCCTATCCTCTATAATATCCTATCCTCTATCGTATTCTATCCTCTATCCTATCCTATCCTCTATCCTATCCGATCCTCTATCCTATCATATCCTCTATCCTATCCTATCCTCTATCCTATCCTATCCTCTATCCTATCCTACCCTCTATCCTATCCTATCCTCTATCCTATCCTATCCTCTATAATATCCTATCCTCTATCCTATCCAATCCCCTATCCGATCCTCCATCCTATCCTATCCTCTATCCTATCCTATCCTCTATCCTATCCTATCCTCTATCCTATCCTATCCTCTATCCTATCCTATCCTCTATCCTATCCTATCCTCTATCCTATCCTATCCTCTATCCTATCCTATCCTCTATCCTATCCTATCCTCTATCCTATCCTATCCTCTATCCTATCCTATCCTCTATCCTATCCTATCCTCTATCCTATCCTATCCTCTATCCTATCCTATCCTCTATCCTATCCTATCCTCTATCCTATCCTATCCTCTATCCTATCCTATCCTCTATCCTATCCTATCCTCTATCCTATCCTATCCTCTATCCTATCCTATCCTCTATCCTATCCTATCCTCTATAATATCCTATCCTCTATCGTATTCTATCCTCTATCCTATCCTATCCTCTATCCTATCCGATCCTCTATCCTATCATATCCTCTATCCTATCCTATCCTCTATCTTATCCTATCCTCTATCCTATCCTATCCTCATTCCTATCCTATCCTCTATCCTATCCTATCCTCTATCCTATCCTATCCTCTATCCTATTCTATATTCTATCCGATCCTATCCGATCCTCTATCTTATCCTATCCTCTATCCTATCCTATCCTCATTCCTATCCTATCCTCTGACCTATCCTATCCTCTATCCTGTTCTATACTCTACCCTATCCTATCCGCTATCCTCTCCTATCCTCCATCCTATCCTATCCTCTATCCTATAGAATCCTATATCCTATCCTATCCGCTATCCTATCCTATCCTCTATCCTATTCTATACTCTACCCTATCCTATCCGCTATCCTATCCTATCCTCTATCCGATCCTATCCTCTATCCTATAGTATCCTCTATCCTATCCTATCCTCTATCCTATCCTTTATTCTATCCTATCCTATCCTCATTCCTATCCTATCCTCTATCCTATCCTATCCTCTGTCCTATCCAATCCTATATCCTATCCCATCCGCTATCCTATCCTACCCTCTATCCTATAATATCACCTATTCTATCCAATCCTCTATCCTATCCTCTATCCTATCCTATCCTCTGTCCTATCCACTATCGTATCCTATCCTCTATCCTATCCAATCCTATATCCTATCCTCTATACACTCCTATCCTCATTCCTACCCTCTCCTCTATCCTATCCTATCCTCCATCCTATCCTATCCTCTATCCTATCCTATCCTCTATCCTATCCTATCCTATCCTCTATCCTGTCCTATCATCTATCGTCTCCAGTCCTCTATCCTATACAATCCCCTATCATATCCTCTATCGTCTCCTATCCTCTATCCTATCCAATCCCCTACCCTATCCTCTATTCTATCCTATCCTCTGTCCTATCCAATCCTATATCCTATCCCATCCGCTATCCTATCCTATCCTCTATCCTATCCTATCCTCTATCCTATCCTCTATCCTATCCTATCCTCTATCCTGTCCTATCATCTATCGTCTCCAGTCCTCCATCCTATACAATCCCCTATCCTATCCTCTATCTTATCCTATCCTCTATCCTATCCTATCCTCATTCCTATCCTATCCTCATCCAATCCTATCCTCTGTCCTATCCAATCCTATATCCTATCCCATCCGCTATCCTATCCCATCCTCTATCCTATCCTATCCTCTATCCTATCCTATCCTCTATCCTATCCTATCCTCTATCGTATCCAATCCTCTATCCTATCCTCTATCCTATCCTATCCTCTATCCTATCCTATCCTCTATCCTATCCTATCCTCTATCCTATTCTATATTCTATCCGATCCTATCCGATCCTCTATCTTATCCTATCCTCTATCCTATCCAATCCCCTATCCTATCCTCTATCTTATCCTATCCTCTATCCTATCCTATCCTCATTCCTATCCTATCCTCTATCCTATCCTATCCTCTGTCCTATCCAATCCTATATCCTATCCCATCCGCTATCCTATCCTATCCTCTATCCTATCCTATCCTCTATCCTATCCTATCCTCTATCCTATCCAATCCTCTATCCTATCCTCTATATTATCCTCTATCCTATCCTCTATCCTATACTCTATCCTATCCTATCCTCAATCCTATCCTATCCTCTATCCTATCCTATCCTCTATCCTATCCTCTATCCTATCCTCTATCCGATCCTCTATCTTATCCTATCCTCTATCCTATCCTATCCTCATTCCTATCCTATCCTCTATCCTATCCTATCCTCTATCCTGTTCTATACTCTACCCTATTCCTATCCGCTATCCTATCCTATTCTCCATCCTATCCTATCCTCTATCCTATCCAATCCTATATCCTATCCTATCCGCTATCCTGTCCTACACTCTGTCCTATAATATCACCTATTCTATCCAATCCTCTATCCTATCCTATCCTCTATCCTATCCTATCCTCTATCCTATCCTATCCTCTATCCTATCCTATCCTCTATCCTATCCTATCCTCTATCCTATCCTATCCTCTATCCTATCCTATCCTCTATAATATCCTATCCTCTATCCTATCCTATCCTCCATCCTATCCTATCCTCTATCCTATCCTATCCTCCTTCCTATCCTATCCTATTCTCCATCCTATCCTATCCTCTATCCTATCCAATCCTATATCCTATCCTATCCGCTATCCTGTCCTACACTCTGTCCTATAATATCACCTATTCTATCCAATCCTCTATCCTATCCTCTATCCTATCCTATCCTCTGTCCTATCCACTATCGTATCCTATCCTCTATCCTATCCAATCCTATATCCTATCCTCTATACACTCCAATCCTCTATCCTATCCTATCCTCTATCCTATCCTATCCTCTATCCTATCCTATCCTCTATCCTATCCTATCCTCTATCCTATCCTATCCTCTATCCTATCCTATCCTCTATAATATCCTATCCTCTATCCTATCCTATCCTCTATCCTATCCTATCCTCTATCTTATCCTATCCTCTATCCTATCCTATCCTCTATCCAATCCAATCCTCTATCCTATCCTCTATCCTATCCTATCCTCTGTCCTATCCACTATCGTATCCTATCCTCTATACTATCCAATCCTATATCCTATCCTCTATACACTCCAATCCTCTATCCTATCCTATCCTCCATCCTATCCTATCCTCTATCCTATCCTATCCTCTATCCTATCCTATCCTCTATCCTATCCTCTCCTCTATCCTATCCTATCCTCCATCCTATCCTATCCTCTATCCTATCCTATCCTCCTTCCTATCCTATCCTATCCTCTATCCTATCCTATCCTCTATCGTCTCCAGTCCTCTATCCTATACAATCCCCTATCATATCCTCTATCGTCTCCTATCCTCTATCCTATCCAATCCCCTATCCTATCCTCTATCTTATCCTATCCTCTATCCTGTCCTATCCTCATTCCCATCCTATCCTCTATCCTATCCTATCCTCCATCCTATTCTATCCTCTATCCTATCCAATCCTATATCCTATCCTATCCGCTATCCTGTCCTACCCTCTATCCTATAATATCACCTATTCTATCCAATCCTCTATCCTATCCTCTACCCTATCCTATCCACTGTCCTATCCACTATCGTATAATATCCTCTATCCTATCCTATCCTCAATCCTATCCTATCCTCATTCCTATCCTATCCTCTATCCTATCCTATCCTCTATCCTATTCTATACTCTACCCTATCCTATCCGCTATCCTATCCTATCCTCTATCCTATCCTATCCTCTATCCTATCCTATCCTCTATCCTATCCTATCCTCTATCCTATACAATCCCCTATTATATCCTCTATCGTCTCCTATCCTCTATCCTATCCAATCCCCTATCCTATCCTCTATCTTATCCTATCCTCTATCCTATCCTATCCTCATTCCTATCCTATCCTCTATCCTATCCTATCCTCTGTCCTATCCAATCCTATATCCTATCCCATCCGCTATCCTATCTTATCCTCTATCCTATCCTATCCTCTATCCTATCCTATCCTATCCTCTATCCTGTCCTATCATCTATCGTCTCCAGTCCTCTATCCTATACAATCCCCTATCATATCCTCTATCGTCTCCTATCCTCTATCCTATCCAATCCCCTATCCTATCCTCTATCTTATCCTATCCTCTATCCTATCCTATCCTCATTCCTACCCTATCCTCTATCCTATCCTATCCTCTGTCCTATCCAATCCTATATCCTATCCCATCCGCTATCCTATCCTATCCTCTATCCTATCCTATCCTCTATCCTATCCTATCCTCTATCCTATCCTATCCTCTATCCTGTCCTATCATCTATCGTCTCCAGTCCTCCATCCTATACAATCCCCTATCCTATCCTCTATCTTATCCTATCCTCTATCCTATCCTATCCTCATTCCTATCCTATCCTCATCCAATCCTATCCTCTGTCCTATCCAATCCTATATCCTATCCCATCCGCTATCCTATCCCATCCTCTATCCTATCCTATCCTCTATCCTATCCTATCCTCTATCCTATCGTATCCTCTATCGTATCCAATCCTCTATCCTATCCTCTATCCTATCCTATCCTCTATCCTATCCTATCCTCTATCCTATCCTATCCTCTATCCTATTCTATATTCTATCCGATCCTATCCGATCCTCTATCTTATCCTATCCTCTATCCTATCCAATCCCCTATCCTATCCTCTATCTTATCCTTTCCTCTATCCTATCCTATCCTCTATCTTATCCTATCCTCTATCCTATCCTATCCTCATTCCTATCCTATCCTCTATCCTATCCTATCCTCTATCCTATCCTATCCTCTATCCTATTCTATATTCTATCCGATCCTATCCGATCCTCTATCTTATCCTATCCTCTATCCTATCCTATCCTCATTCCTATCCTATCCTCTGACCTATCCTATCCTCTATCCTGTTCTATACTCTACCCTATCCTATCCGCTATCCTCTCCTATCCTCCATCCTATCCTATCCTCTATCCTATAGAATCCTATATCCTATCCTATCCGCTATCCTATCCTATCCTCTATCCTATTCTATACTCTACCCTATCCTATCCGCTATCCTATCCTATCCTCTATCCGATCCTATCCTCTATCCTATAGTATCCTCTATCCTATCCTATCCTCTATCCTATCCTTTATTCTATCCTATCCTATCCTCATTCCTATCCTATCCTCTATCCTATCCTATCCTCTGTCCTATCCAATCCTATATCCTATCCCATCCGCTATCCTATCCTACCCTCTATCCTATAATATCACCTATTCTATCCAATCCTCTATCCTATCCTCTATCCTATCCTATCCTCTGTCCTATCCACTATCGTATCCTATCCTCTATCCTATCCAATCCTATATCCTATCCTCTATACACTCCTATCCTCATTCCTACCCTCTCCTCTATCCTATCCTATCCTCCATCCTATCCTATCCTCTATCCTATCCTATCCTCTATCCTATCCTATCCTATCCTCTATCCTGTCCTATCATCTATCGTCTCCAGTCCTCTATCCTATACAATCCCCTATCATATCCTCTATCGTCTCCTATCCTCTATCCTATCCAATCCCCTATCCTATCCTCTATCTTATCCTATCCTCTATCCTATCCTATCCTCATTCCTACCCTATCCTCTATTCTATCCTATCCTCTGTCCTATCCAATCCTATATCCTATCCCATCCGCTATCCTATCCTATCCTCTATCCTATCCTATCCTCTATCCTATCCTCTATCCTATCCTATCCTCTATCCTGTCCTATCATCTATCGTCTCCAGTCCTCCATCCTATACAATCCCCTATCCTATCCTCTATCTTATCCTATCCTCTATCCTATCCTATCCTCATTCCTATCCTATCCTCATCCAATCCTATCCTCTGTCCTATCCAATCCTATATCCTATCCCATCCGCTATCCTATCCCATCCTCTATCCTATCCTATCCTCTATCCTATCCTATCCTCTATCCTATCCTATCCTCTATCGTATCCAATCCTCTATCCTATCCTCTATCCTATCCTATCCTCTATCCTATCCTATCCTCTATCCTATCCTATCCTCTATCCTATTCTATATTCTATCCGATCCTATCCGATCCTCTATCTTATCCTATCCTCTATCCTATCCAATCCCCTATCCTATCCTCTATCTTATCCTATCCTCTATCCTATCCTATCCTCATTCCTATCCTATCCTCTATCCTATCCTATCCTCTGTCCTATCCAATCCTATATCCTATCCCATCCGCTATCCTATCCTATCCTCTATCCTATCCTATCCTCTATCCTATCCTATCCTCTATCCTATCCAATCCTCTATCCTATCCTCTATATTATCCTCTATCCTATCCTCTATCCTATACTCTATCCTATCCTATCCTCAATCCTATCCTATCCTCTATCCTATCCTATCCTCTATCCTATCCTCTATCCTATCCTCTATCCGATCCTCTATCTTATCCTATCCTCTATCCTATCCTATCCTCATTCCTATCCTATCCTCATCCAATCCTATCCTCTGTCCTATCCAATCCTATATCCTATCCCATCCGCTATCCTATCCCATCCTCTATCCTATCCTATCCTCTATCCTATCCTATCCTCTATCCTATCCTATCCTCTATCGTATCCAATCCTCTATCCTATCCTCTATCCTATCCTATCCTCTATCCTATCCTATCCTCTATCCTATCCTATCCTCTATCCTATCCTATCCTCTATCCTATCCTATCCTCTATCCTATTCTATCCTCTATAATATCCTATCCTCTATCCTATCCTATCCTCTATCCTATCCTATCCTCTATCTTATCCTATCCTCTATCCTATCCTATCCTCTATCCAATCCAATCCTCTATCCTATCCTCTATCCTATCCTATCCTCTGTCCTATCCACTATCGTATCCTATCCTCTATCCTATCCAATCCTATATCCTATCCTCTATACACTCCAATCCTCTATCCTATCCTATCCTCTATCCTATCCTATCCTCTATCCTATCCTATCCTCTATCCTATCCTATCCTCTATCCTATCCTCTCCTCTATCCTATCCTATCCTCCATCCTATCCTATCCTCTATCCTATCCTATCCTCCTTCCTATCCTATCCTATCCTCTATCCTATCCTATCCTCTATCGTCTCCAGTCCTCTATCCTATACAATCCCCTATCATATCCTCTATCGTCTCCTATCCTCTATCCTATCCAATCCCCTATCCTATCCTCTATCTTATCCTATCCTCTATCCTGTCCTATCCTCATTCCCATCCTATCCTCTATCCTATCCTATCCTCCATCCTATTCTATCCTCTATCCTATCCAATCCTATATCCTATCCTATCCGCTATCCTGTCCTACCCTCTATCCTATAATATCACCTATTCTATCCAATCCTCTATCCTATCCTCTACCCTATCCTATCCACTGTCCTATCCACTATCGTATAATATCCTCTATCCTATCCAATCCTATATCCTATCCTCTATACACTCCAATCCTCTATCCTATCCTATCCTCTATCCTATCCTATCCTCAATCCTATCCTATCCTCATTCCTATCCTATCCTCTATCCTATCCTATCCTCTATCCTATTCTATACTCTACCCTATCCTATCCGCTATCCTATCCTATCCTCTATCCTATCCTATCCTCTATCCTATACAATCCCCTATTATATCCTCTATCGTCTCCTATCCTCTATCCTATCCAATCCCCTATCCTATCCTCTATCTTATCCTATCCTCTATCCTATCCTATCCTCATTCCTATCCTATCCTCTATCCTATCCTATCCTCTGTCCTATCCAATCCTATATCCTATCCCATCCGCTATCCTATCCTATCCTCTATCCTATCCTATCCTCTATCCTATCCTATCCTCTATCCTATCCTATCCTCTATCCTATCCAATCCTCTATCCTATCCTCTATCCTATCCTCTATCCTATCCTCTATCCTATCCTCTATCCTATCCTCTATCGTATCCTCTATCCTATCCTCTATCCTATCCTCTATCCTATCCTATCCTCTATCCTATCCTCTCCTCTATCCTATCCTATCCTCCATCCTATCCTATCCTCAATCCTATCCTATCCTCTATCCTATCCTATCCTCTATCCTATCCTATCCTCTATCCTGTCCTATCATCTATCGTCTCCAGTCCTCCATCCTATACAATCCCCTATCCTATCCTCTATCTTATCCTATCCTCTATCCTATCCTATCCTCATTCCTATCCTATCCTCATCCAATCCTATCCTCTGTCCTATCCAATCCTATATCCTATCCCATCCGCTATCCTATCCCATCCTCTATCCTATCCTATCCTCTATCCTATCCTATCCTCTATCCTATCCTATCCTCTATCGTATCCAATCCTCTATCCTATCCTCTATCCTATCCTATCCTCTATCCTATCCTATCCTCTATCCTATCCTATCCTCTATCCTATTCTATATTCTATCCGATCCTATCCGATCCTCTATCTTATCCTATCCTCTATCCTATCCTATCCTCTGTCCTATCCAATCCTATATCCTATCCCATCCGCTATCCTATCCTATCCTCTATCCTATCCTATCCTCTATCCTATCCTATCCTCTATCCTATCCAATCCTCTATCCTATCCTCTATATTATCCTCTATCCTATCCTCTATCCTATACTCTATCCTATCCTATCCTCAATCCTATCCTATCCTCTATCCTATCCTATCCTCTATCCGATCCTCTATCTTATCCTATCCTCTATCCTATCCTATCCTCATTCCTATCCTATCCTCTATCCTATCCTATCCTCTATCCTGTTCTATACTCTACCCTATTCCTATCCGCTATCCTATCCTATTCTCCATCCTATCCTATCCTCTATCCTATCCAATCCTATATCCTATCCTATCCGCTATCCTGTCCTACACTCTGTCCTATAATATCACCTATTCTATCCAATCCTCTATCCTATCCTCTATCCTATCCTATCCTCTGTCCTATCCACTATCGTATCCTATCCTCTATCCTATCCAATCCTATATCCTATCCTCTATACACTCCAATCCTCTATCCTATCCTATCCTCTATCCTATCCTATCCTCTATCCTATCATATCCTCTATCCTATCCTATCCTCTATCCTATCCTATCCTCTATCCTATCCTATCCTCTATCCTATCCTATCCTCTATCCTATTCTATCCTCTATAATATCCTATCCTCTATCCTATCCTATCCTCTATCCTATCCTATCCTCTATCTTATCCTATCCTCTATCCTATCCTATCCTCTATCCAATCCAATCCTCTATCCTATCCTCTATCCTATCCTATCCTCTGTCCTATCCACTATCGTATCCTATCCTCTATCCTATCCAATCCTATATCCTATCCTCTATACACTCCAATCCTCTATCCTATCCTATCCTCTATCCTATCCTATCCTCTATCCTATCCTATCCTCTATCCTATCCTATCCTCTATCCTATCCTCTCCTCTATCCTATCCTATCCTCCATCCTATCCTATCCTCTATCCTATCCTATCCTCCTTCCTATCCTATCCTATCCTCTATCCTATCCTATCCTCTATCGTCTCCAGTCCTCTATCCTATACAATCCCCTATCATATCCTCTATCGTCTCCTATCCTCTATCCTATCCAATCCCCTATCCTATCCTCTATCTTATCCTATCCTCTATCCTGTCCTATCCTCATTCCCATCCTATCCTCTATCCTATCCTATCCTCCATCCTATTCTATCCTCTATCCTATCCAATCCTATATCCTATCCTATCCGCTATCCTGTCCTACCCTCTATCCTATAATATCACCTATTCTATCCAATCCTCTATCCTATCCTCTACCCTATTCTATCCACTGTCCTATCCACTATCGTATAATATCCTCTATCCTATCCAATCCTATATCCTATCCTCTATACACTCCAATCCTCTATCTTATCCTATCCTCTATCCTATCCTATCCTCAATCCTATCCTATCCTCATTCCTATCCTATCCTCTATCCTATCCTATCCTCTATCCTATTCTATACTCTACCCTATCCTATCCGCTATCCTATCCTATCCTCTATCCTATCCTATCCTCTATCCTATACAATCCCCTATTATATCCTCTATCGTCTCCTATCCTCTATCCTATCCAATCCCCTATCCTATCCTCTATCTTATCCTATCCTCTATCCTATCCTATCCTCATTCCTATCCTATCCTCTATCCTATCCTATCCTCTGTCCTATCCAATCCTATATCCTATCCCATCCGCTATCCTATCCTATCCTCTATCCTATCCTATCCTCTATCCTATCCTATCCTCTATCCTATCCTATCCTCTATCCTATCCAATCCTCTATCCTATCCTCTATCCTATCCTCTATCCTATCCTCTATCCTATCCTCTATCCTATCCTCTATCGTATCCTCTATCCTATCCTCTATCCTATCCTCTATCCTATCCTATCCTCTATCCTATCCTCTCCTCTATCCTATCCTATCCTCCATCCTATCCTATCCTCAATCCTATCCTATCCTCTATCCTATCCTATCCTCTATCCTATCCTCTATCCTATCCTCTATCCTATGATCTATCCTATCCTATCCTCTATCCTATCCTATCCTCTATCCTATTCTATATTCTATCCGATCCTATCCGATCCTCTATCTTATCCTATCCTCTATCCTATCCTATCCTCATTCCTATCCTATCCTCTATCCTATCCTATCCTCTATACTATCCTATCCTCTATCCTATCCTATCCTCATTCCTATCCTATCCTCTATCCTATCCTATCCTCAGTCCTATCCAATCCTATATCCTATCCCATCCGCTATCCTATCCTCTATCCTATCCTATCCTATCCTCTATCCTGTCCTATCATCTATCGTCTCCAGTCCTCTATCCTATACAATCCCCTATCATATCCTCTATCGTCTCCTATCCTCTCTCCTATCCAATCCCCTATCCTATCCTCTATCTTATCCTATCCTCTATCCTATCCTATCCTCATTCCTATCCTATCCTCTATCCTATCCTATTCTCTGTCCTATCCACTATCGTATAGTATCCTCTATCCTATCCAATCCTATATCCTATCCTCTATACACTCCAATCCTCTATCCTACCCTATCCTCTATCCTATCCTATCCTCTATCCTATCCAATCCTCCATAATATCCTATCCTCTATCCTATCCTGTCCTCTATCCTATCCTATCCTCTATCCTATCCTATCCTCTATCCTATCCTCTATCCTATCCTATCCTCTATCCTATCCTATCAACTATCCTATCCATTCCCCTATCCTATCATCTATTCTATCGTCTATCCTATCCTCTATCCTATCCTATCCTCTATCCTATCCTATCCACTATCCAATCCAATCCTCTATCCTATGCTATCCTCTATCCTATCCTATCCTCTATCCTATCCTATCCTCTATCCTATCCTATCCTCTATCCTATCCTATCCTCTATCCTATCCTATCCTCTATCCTATCCTATCCTCTATCCTATCCTATCCCCTATCCTATCCTATACTCTATCCTATCCTATCCTCTATCCTATCCTATCCTCTATCCTATCCTATCAACTATCCTATCCATTCCCCTATCCTATCCTCTATTCTATCCTCTATCCTATCCTCTATCCTATCCGATCCTCTATCTTATCCTATCCTCTGTCCTATCCTCTATCCTATCCGATCCTCTATCTTATCCTATCCTCTGTCCTATCCTATCCTCATTCCTATCCTATCCTCTACCCTATTCCTATCCGCTATCCTATCCTATCCTCCATCCTATCCTATCCTCTATCCTATCCAATCCTATATCCTATCCTATCCTCTATCCTATCCTATCCTCTATCCTATCCTATCCTCTGTCCTATCCAATCCTATATCCTATCCCATCCGCTATGCTATCCTCTATCCTATCCTATCCTATCCTCTATCCTGTCCTATCATCTATCGTCTCCAGTCCTCTATCCTATACAATACCCTATCATATCCTCTATCGTCTCCTATCCTCTCTCCTATCCAATCCCCTATCCTATCCTCTATCTTATCCTATCCTCTATCCTATCCTATCCTCATTCCCATCCTATCCTCTATCCTATCCTATTCTCTGTCCTATCCACTATCGTATAGTATCCTCTATCCTATCCAATCCTATATCCTATCCTCTATACACTCCAATCCTCTATCCTACCCTATCCTCTATCCTATCCTATTCTCTGTCCTATCCACTATCGTATAGTATCCTCTATCCTATCCAATCCTATATCCTATCCTCTATACACTCCAATCCTCTATCCTACCCTATCCTCTATCCTATCCTATCCTCTATCCTATCCAATCCTCCATAATATCCTATCCTCTATCCTATCTTGTCCTCTATCCTATCCTATCCTCTATCCTATCCTATCCTCTATCCTATCCTCTATCCTATCCTATCCTCTATCCTATCCTATCAACTATCCTATCCATTCCCCTATCCTATCCTCTATTCTATCGTCTATCCTATCCTCTATCCTATCCTATCCTCTATCCTATCCTATCCACTATCCAATCCAATCCTCTATCCTATGCTATCCTCTATCCTATCCTATCCTCTATCCTATCCTATCCTCTATCCTATCCTATCCTCTATCCTATCCTATCCTCTATCCTATCCTATCCTCTATCCTATCCTATCCTCTATCCTATCCTATCCTCTATCCTATCCTATCCTCTATCCTATCCTATCCTCTATCCTATCCTATCCTCTATCCTATCCTATCCTCTATCCTATCCTATCAACTATCCTATCCATTCCCCTATCCTATCCTCTATTCTATCCTCTATCCTATCCTCTATCCTATCCGATCCTCTATCTTATCCTATCCTCTGTCCTATCCTCTATCCTATCCGGTCCTCTATCTTATCCTATCCTCTGTCCTATCCTCTATCCTATCCGATCCTCTATCTTATCCTATCCTCTGTCCTATCCTATCCTCATTCCTATCCTATCCTCTACCCTATTCCTATCCGCTATCCTATCCTATCCTCCATCCTATCCTATCCTCTATCCTATCCAATCCTATATCCTATCCTATCCTCTATCCTATCCTATCCTCTATCCTATCCTATCCTCTGTCCTATCCAATCCTATATCCTATCCCATCCGCTATGCTATCCTCTATCCTATCCTATCCTATCCTCTATCCTGTCCTATCATCTATCGTCTCCAGTCCTCTATCCTATACAATCCCCTATCATATCCTCTATCGTCTCCTATCCTCTCTCCTATCCAATCCCCTATCCTATCCTCTATCTTATCCTATCCTCTATCCTATCCTATCCTCTTTCCCATCCTATCCTCTATCCTATCCTATTCTCTGTCCTATCCACTATCGTATAGTATCCTCTATCCTATCCAATCCTATATCCTATCCTCTATACACTCCAATCCTCTATCCTACCCTATCCTCTATCCTATCCTATCCTCTATCCTATCCTATCCTCTATCCTATCCTATCCTCTATCCTATCCTATCCTCTATCCTATCCTATCCTCTATCCTATCCTATCCTCTATCCTATCCTATCCTCTATCCTATCCTATCAACTATCCTATCCATTCCCCTATCCTATCCTCTATTCTATCCTCTATCCTATCCTCTATCCTATCCGATCCTCTATCTTATCCTATCCTCTGTCCTATCCTCTATCCTATCCGATCCTCTATCTTATCCTATCCTCTGTCCTATCCTATCCTCATTCCTATCCTATCCTCTACCCTATTCCTATCCGCTATCCTATCCTATCCTCCATCCTATCCTATCCTCTATCCTATCCAATCCTATATCCTATCCTATCCGCTATCCTATCCTATCCTCCATCCTATCCTATCCTCTATCCTATAGAATCCTGTATCCTATCCTATCCGCTATCCTGTCCTACCCTCTATCCTATAATATCACCTATTCTATACAATCCTCTATCCTATCCCCTATCCTATCCTATCCTCTATCCTGTCCACTATCGTATCCTATCCTCCATCCTATCCAATCCTATTTCCTATCCTCTATCTAATCCAATCCTCTATCCTATCCTATCCTCTATCCTATCCTATCCTCTATCCTATCTTATCCTCTATCCTATCCTATCCTCTATCCTATCCTATCCTCCATCCTATCCAATACTATATCCTATCCTATCCGCTATTCTATCCTATCCTCTATCCTATCCCATCCTCTATCCTATCCTATCCTCTATCCTATCCAATCCTCTATCCTATCCCCTATCCTATCCTCTATCCTATCCTCTATCCTATCCACTATCCTATCCTATCCTCAATCCTATCCTATCCTCTATCCTATCCTATCCTCTATCCTATCCTATCCTCAATCCTATCCTATCCTCTATCCTATTCTATATTCTATCCGATCCTATCCGATTCTCTATCTTATCCTATCCTCTATCCTATCCTATCCTCATTCCTATCCTATCCTCTATCCTATCCTATCCTCTATCCTATTCTATACTCTACCCTATCCTATCCGCTATCCTATCCTATCCTCTATCCTATCCTATCCTCTATCCTATCCTATCCTCTATCTTATCCTATCCTCATTCCTATCCTATCCTCATTCCTATCCTATCCTCTGTCCTATCCAATCCTATATCCTATCCCATCCGCTATCCTATCCTATCCTCTATCCTATCCTATCCTCTATCCTATCCAATCCTCTATCCTATCCTCTATCCTATCCTCTATCCTATCCTCTATCCTATCCTCTATCCTATCCTCTATCCTATCCTATCCTCTATCCTATCCTCTCCTCTATCCTATCCTATCCTCCATCCTATCCTATCCTCTATCCTATCCTATCCTCTATCCTATACTATCCTATCCTCTATCCTGTCCTATCATCTATCGTCTCCAGTCCTCTATCCTATACAATCCCCTATCATATCCTCTATCGTCTCCTATCCTCTATCCTATCCAATCCCCTATCCTATCCTCTATCTTATCCTATCCTCTATCCTATCCTATCATCATTCCTATCCTATCCTCTATCCTATCCTATCCTCTATCCTATCCAATCCTCTATCGTATCCCCTATCCTATCCTCTATCCTATCCTCTATCCTATCCACTATCCTATCCTATCCTCAATCCTATTCTATCCTCTATCCTATCCTATCCTCTATCCTATCCTATCCTCAATCCTATCCTATCCTCTATCCTATTCTATATTCTATCCGATCCTATCCGATTCTCTATCTTATCCTATCCTCTATCCTATCCTATCCTCATTCCTATCCTATCCTCTATCCTATCCTATCCTCTATCCTATTCTATACTCTACCCTATCCTATCCGCTATCCTATCCTATCCTCTATCCTATCCTATCCTCTATCCTATCCTATCCTCTATCTTATCCTATCCTCTATGCTATCCTATCCTCATTCCTATCCTATCCTCTATCCTATCCTATCCTCTGTCCTATCCAATCCTATATCCTATCCCATCCGCTATCCTATCCTATCCTCTATCCTATCCTATCCTCTATCCTATCCAATCCTCTATCCTATCCTCTATCCTATCCTCTATCCTATCCTCTATCCTATCCTCTATCCTATCCTCTATCCTATCCTATCCTCTATCCTATCCTCTCCTCTATCCTATCCTATCCTCCATCCTATCCTATCCTCTATCCTATCCTATCCTCTATCCTATCCTATCCTATCCTCTATCCTGTCCTATCATCTATCGTCTCCAGTCCTCTATCCTATACAATCCCCTGTCATATCCTCTATCGTCTCCTATCCTCTATCCTATCCAATCCCCTATCCTATCCTCTATCTTATCCTATCCTCTATCCTATCCTATCCTCATTCCTATCCTATCCTCTATCCTATCCTATCCTCTATCCTATCCAATCCTCTATCGTATCCCCTATCCTATCCTCTATCCTATCCTCTATCCTATCCACTATCCTATCCTATCCTCAATCCTATTCTATCCTCTATCCTATCCTATCCTCTATCCTATCCTATCCTCAATCCTATCCTATCCTCTATCCTATTCTATATTCTATCCGATCCTATCCGATCCTCTATCTTATCCTATCCTCTATCCTATCCTATCCTCATTCCTATCCTATCCTCTATCCTATCCTATCCTCTATCCTATTCTATACTCTACCCTATCCTATCCGCTATCCTATCCTATCCTCTATCCTATCCTATCCTCTATCCTATCCTATCCTCTATCTTATCCTATCCTCTATGCTATCCTATCCTCATTCCTATCCTATCCTCTATCCTATCCTATCCTCTGTCCTATCCAATCCTATATCCTATCCCATCCGCTATCCTATCCTATCCTATCCTCTATCCTATCCTATCCTCTATCCTATCCAATCCTCTATCCTATCCTCTATCCTATCCTCTATCCTATCCTCTATCCTCTATCCTATCCTATCCTCTATCCTATCCTCTCCTCTATCCTATCCTATCCTCCATCCTATCCTATCCTCTATCCTATCCTATCCTCTATCCTATCCTATCCTATCCTCTATCCTGTCCTATCATCTATCGTCTCCAGTCCTCTATCCTATACAATCCCCTATCATATCCTCTATCGTCTCCTATCCTCTATCCTATCCAATCCCCTATCCTATCCTCTATCTTATCCTATCCTTTATCCTATCCTATCCTCATTCCTATCCTATCCTCTATCCTATCCTATATTCTGTCCTATCCAATCCTATATCCTATCCCATCCGCTATCCTATCCTATCCTCTATCCTATCCTATCCTCTATCCTATCCTATCCTCTATCCTATCCTATCCTCTATCCTATCCTATCCTCTATCCTATCCTCTATCCTATCCTCTATCCTATCCTATCCTCTATCCTATCCTCTATCCTATCCTCTATCCTATCCTCTATCCTATCCTCTATCCTATCCTCTATCCTATCCTATCCTCTATCCTATCCTATCCTCTATCCTATTCTATATTCTATCCGATCCTATCCGATCCTCTATCTTATCCTATCCTCTATCCTATCCTATCCTCATTCCTATCCTATCCTCTATCCTATCCTATCCTCTATCCTGTTCTATATTCTACCCTATCCTATCCGCTATCCTATCCTATCCTCCATCCTATCCTATCCTCTATCCTATAGAATCCTATATTCTATCCTATCCGCTATCTTGTCCTACCCTCTATCCTATAATATCACCTATTTTATACAATCCTCTATCCTATCCCCTATCCTATCCTATCCTCTATCCTGTCCACTATCGTATCCTTTCCTCCATCCTATCCAATCCTATTTCCTATCCTCTATCTAATCCAATCCTCTATCCTATCCTATCCTCTATCCTATCCTATCCTCTATCCTATCCTATCCTCTGTCCTATCCTATCCTCTATCCTATCCTATCCTCCATCCTATCCAATACTATATCCTATCCTATCCGCTATTCTATCCTATCCTCTATCCTATCCTATCCTCTATCCTATCCTATCCTCTATCCTATCCAATCCTCTATCCTATCCCCTATCCTATCCTCTATCCTATCCTCTATCCTATCCACTATCCTATCCTATCCTCAATCCTATCCTATCCTCTATCCTATCCTATCCTCTATCCTATCCTATCCTCAATCCTATCCTATCCTCTATCCTATTCTATATTCTATCCGATCCTATCCGATCCTCTATCTTATCCTATCCTCTATCCTATCCTATCCTCATTCCTATCCTATCCTCTATCCTATCCTATCCTCTATCCTATTCTATACTCTACCCTATCCTATCCGCTATCCTATCCTATCCTCTATCCTATCCTATCCTCTATCCTATCCTATCCTCTATCTTATCCTATCCTCTATGCTATCCTATCCTCATTCCTATCCTATCCTCTATCCTATCCTATCCTCTGTCCTATCCAATCCTATATCCTATCCCATCCGCTATCCTATCCTATCCTCTATCCTATCCTATCCTCTATCCTATCCTATCCTCTATCCTATCCAATCCTCTATCCTATCCTCTATCCTATCCTCTATCCTATCCTCTATCCTATCCCCTATCCTATCCTATCCTCTATCCTGTCCACTATCGTATCCTTTCCTCCATCCTATCCAATCCTATTTCCTATCCTCTATCTAATCCAATCCTCTATCCTATCCTATCCTCTATCCTATCCTATCCTCTATCCTATCCAATCCCCTATCCTATCCTGTATCCTATCCTATCCTCTATCCTATTCTATACTCGATCCTATCCTATTATCTATCCTATCCTATCCTCTATCCTATCCTATACTCTATCCTATCCTATCCTATATCCTATTCTATCCTCTATCCTATCCTATACTCTATCCTATCCTATCCTATATCCTATCCTATCCTCTATCCTATCCAATCCCCTATCCTATCCCCTATCCTATCCTATCCTCTATCGTATCCTATCCTCTATCCTATCCAATCCTATATCCTATCCCATCCGTTATCCTATCCTATCCTCTATCCTATTCTATCCTCTATCCTATCCTACCCTTTATCCTATCCTATCCCCTATCCTATCCAATCCTATACGCTATCCTATCCGCTATCCTATCCTACCCTTTATCCTATCCAATCTCCTATCCGATCCTCTATCCTATCCTTTACTCTATCCTATCCTATCCTCAATCCTATCCTATCCTCTACCCTATCCTATCCTCTATCCTATTCTATACTCGATCCTATTCTCTATCCTATCCTATACTCTATCCTATCCTATCCAATCCCCTATCCTATCCTCTATCCTATCCTATCAACTATCGTATCCTATCCTCTATCCTATCCAATCCGATATCCTATCCTATCCTCTATCCTATCCTATCCTCTATCCTATTCTATCCTCTATCCTATCCTACCCTTTATCCTATCCTATCCCCTATCCTATCCAATCCTATATGCTATCCTATCCGCTATCCTATCCTACCCTCTATCCTATCCAATCCCCTATCCTATGCTCTTTCCGATCGTATCCTATCCTCTATCCTATTCTATCCTCTATCCTATCCAATCCCCTATCCTATCCGCTATCCGATGCTATCATCTATCCTATCCTATCCTCTATAATTTCGTATCCTATATCCTATCCTATCCGCTATCCTGCTCTATCCTCTATCCTATAATATCCCCTATCCTATCCAATCCTCTATCCTATCCTCTACCCTATCCTCTATCCTATCCTATCCTCTATCCTATCCAATCCCCTATCCTATCCTCTATCCGATCCTATCCTCTATCCTATCCTATCCTATATCCTATCCGATCCGTTATCCTATTCTATCCTCTATCCTATCCTATACTCTATCCTATCCTATCCTATATCCTATCCTATCCTCTATCCTATCCAATCCCCTATCCTATCCCCTATCCTATCCTATCCTCTATCGTATCCTATCCTCTATCCTATCCAATCCTATATCCTATCCGATCCGTTATCCTATCCTATCCTCTATCCTATTCTATCCTCTATCCTATCCTACCCTTTATCCTATCCTATCCCCTATCCTATCCAATCCTATACTCTATCCTATCCGCTATCCTATCCTACCCTCTATCCTATCCAATCACCTATCCGATCCTCTATCCTATCCTTTACTCTATCCTATCCTATCCTCAATCCTATCCTATCCTCTATCCTATCCTATCCTCTATCCTATTCTATACTCGATCCTATCCTATTATCTATCCTATCCTATCCTCTATCCTATCCTATCCTCTATCCTATCCTATACTCTATCCTATCCTATCCTATATCCTCTCCTATCCTCTATCCTATCCAATCCCCTATCCTATCCTCTATCCTATCCTATCCTCTATCGTATCCTATCCTCTATCCTATCCAATCCCCTATCCTATCCTCTATCCTATCCTATCCTCTATCGTATCCTATCCTCTATCCTATCCAATCCTATATCCTATCCTATCCCGTATCCTATCCTATCCTCTATCCTATTCTATCCTCTATCCTATCCTACCCTTTATCCTATCCTATCCCCTATCCTATCCAATCCTATATGCTATCCTATCCCCTATCCTATCCAATCCTCTATCCTATCCTCTACCCTATCCTCTATCCTATCCTATCCTCTATCCAATCCTATCCTCTATCCTATTCTATACTCTACCCTATCCTATCCTCTATCCTATCCTATCCTCTATCCTATTCTATACTCGATCCTATCCTATTATCTATCCTATCCTATCCTCTATCCTATCCTATCCTCTATCCTATCCTATACTCTATCCTATCCTATCCTATATCCTATTCTATCCTCTATCCTATCCTATACTCTATCCTATCCTATCCTATATAATATCCTATCCTCTATCATATCCAATCCCCTATCCTATCCCCTATCCTATCCTATCCTCTATCGTATCCTATCCTCTATCCTATCCAATCCTATATCCTATCCGATCCGTTATCCTATCCTATCCTCTATCGTATTCTATCCTCTATCCTATCCTACCCTTTATCCTATCCTATCCCCTATCCTATGCAATCCTATACGCTATCCTATCCGCTATCCTATCCTACCCTCAATCCTATCAAATCACCTATCCGATCCTCTATCCTATCCTTTACTGTATCCTATCCTATCCTCAATCCTATCCTATCCTCTATCCTATCCTATCCTCTATCCTATTCTATACTCGATCCTATCCTATTATCTATCCTATCCTATCCTCTATCTTATCGTATCCTCTATCCTATCCTATACTGTATCCTATCCTATCCTATATCCTCTCCTATCCTCTATCCTATCCAATCCCCTATCCTATCCTCTATCCTATCCTATCCTCTATCGTATCCTATCCTCTATCCTATCCAATCCTATATCCTATCCTATCCTCTATCCTATCCTATCCTCTATCCTATTCTATCCTCTATCCTATCCTACCCTTTATCCTATCCTATACCCTATCCTATCCAATCCTATATGCTATCCTATCCGCTATCCTATCCTACCCTCTATCCTATCCAATCACCTATCCTATGCTCTATCCGATCGTATCCTATCCTCTATCCTATTCTATCCTCTATCCTATCCAATCCCCTATCCTATCCGCTATCCGATGCTATCCTCTATCCTATCCTATCCTCTATAATTTCGTATCCTATATCCTATCCTATCCGCTATCCTGCCCTATCCTCTATCCTATAATATCCCCTATCCTATCCAATCCTCTATCCTATCCTCTACCCTATCCTCTATCCTATCCTATCCTCGTTCCAATCCTATCCTCTATCCTATTCTATACTCTACCCTATCCTATCCGCTATCCTATCCTATCCTCTATCCTATCCTATCCTCTATCCTATCCAATCCCCTATGCTATCCTCTATCCGATCCTATCCTCTATCCTATCCTATCCTATATCCTATCCGATCCGTTATCCTATTCTATCCTCTATCCTATCCAATCCCCTATCCTATCCTCTATCCTATCCTATCCTCTATCGTATCCTATCCTCTATCCTATCCAATCCTATATCCTATCCTATCCTCTATCCTATCCTATCCTCTATCCTATTCTATCCTCTATCCTATCCTACCCTTTATCCTATCCTATCCCCTATCCTATCCAATCCTATATGCTATCCTATCCGCTATCCTATCCTACCCTCTATCCTATCCAATCACCTATCCTATGCTCTATCCGATCGTATCCTATCCTCTATCCTATTCTATCCTCTATCCTATCCAATCCCCTATCCTATCCGCTATCCGATGCTATCCTCTATCCTATCCTATCCTCTATAATTTCGTATCCTATATCCTATCCTATCCGCTATCCTGCCCTATCCTCTATCCTATAATATCCCCTATCCTATCCAATCCTCTATCCTATCCTCTACCCTATCCTCTATCCTATCCTATCCTCGTTCCAATCGTATCCTCTATCCTATTCTATACTCTACCCTATCCTATCCGCTATCCTATCCTATCCTCTATCATATCCTATCCTCTATCCTATCCAATCCCCTATCCTATCCTCTATCCGATCCTATCCTCTATCCTATCCTATCCTCTATAATATCCTATCCTCTATCCTATCCTATCCTCTATCGTATCCTATCCTCTATCCTATCCTATCCTCTATCCTATCCTATCCTCTATCCTCTCCTGTCCTCTATCCTTTCCTATCCTCTATCCTATCCTATCCTCTATCCTATCCTACCATCTATCCTATCCTATCCTCTATCCTATCCTATACTCTATCCTATCCTATCCTATATCCTATTCTATCCTCTATCCTATCCTATACTCTATCCTATCCTATCCTATATAATATCCTATCCTCTATCCTATCCAATCCCCTATCCTATCCCCTATCCTATCCTATCCTCTATCGTATCCTATCCTCTATCCTATCCAATCCTATATCCTATCCGATCCGTTATCCTATCCTATCCTCTATCGTATTCTATCCTCTATCCTATCCTACCCTTTATTATATCCTATCCCCTATCCTATGCAATCCTATACGCTATCCTATCCGCTATCCTATCCTACCCTCAATCCTATCAAATCACCTATCCGATCCTCTATCCTATCCTTTACTCTATCCTATCCTATCCTCAATCCTATCCTATCCTCTATCCTATCCTATCCTCTATCCTATTCTATACTCGATCCTATCCTATTATCTATCCTATCCTATCCTCTATCCTATCCTATCCTCTATCCTATCCTATACTGTATCCTATCCTATCCTATATCCTCTCCTATCCTCTATCCTATCCAATCCCCTATCCTATCCTCTATCCTATCCTATCCTCTATAATATCCTATCCTCTATCCTATCCTATCCTCTATCGTATCCTATCCTCTATCCTATCCTATCCTCTATCGTATCCTATCCTCTATCCTCTCCTGTCCTCTATCCTTTCCTATCCTCTATCCTATCCTATCCTCTATCCTATCCTACCATCTATCCTATCCTATCCTCTATCCTATCCTATACTCTATCCTATCCTATCCTATATCCTATTCTATCCTCTATCCTATCCTATACTCTATCCTATCCTATCCTATATAATATCCTATCCTCTATCCTATCCAATCCCCTATCCTATCCCCTATCCTATCCTATCCTCTATCGTATCCTATCCTCTATCCTATCCAATCCTATATCCTATCCGATCCGTTATCCTATCCTATCCTCTATCGTATTCTATCCTCTATCCTATCCTACCCTTTATTATATCCTATCCCCTATCCTATGCAATCCTATACGCTATCCTATCCGCTATCCTATCCTACCCTCAATCCTATCAAATCACCTATCCGATCCTCTATCCTATCCTTTACTCTATCCTATCCTATCCTCAATCCTATCCTATCCTCTATCCTATCCTATCCTCTATCCTATTCTATACTCGATCCTATCCTATTATCTATCCTATCCTATCCTCTATCCTATCCTATCCTCTATCCTATCCTATACTGTATCCTATCCTATCCTATATCCTCTCCTATCCTCTATCCTATCCAATCCCCTATCCTATCCTCTATCCTATCCTATCCTCTATCGTATCCTATCCTCTATCCTATCCAATCCTCTATCCTATTCTATCCTCTATCCTATCCTACCCTTTATCCTATCCTATCCCCTATCCTATCCAATCCTATATGCTATCCTATCCGCTATCCTATCCTACCCTCTATCCTATCCAATCACCTATCCTATGCTCTATCCGATCGTATCCTATCCTCTATCCTATTCTATCCTCTATCCTATCCAATCCCCTATCCTATCCGCTATCCGATGCTATCCTCTATCCTATCCTATCCTCTATAATTTCGTATCCTATATCCTATCCTATCCGCTATCCTGCCCTATCCTCTATCCTATAATATCCCCTATCCTATCCAATCCTCTATCCTATCCTCTACCCTATCCTCTATCCTATCCTATCCTCGTTCCAATCCTATCCTCTATCCTATTCTATACTCTACCCTATCCTATCCGCTATCCTATCCTATCCTCTATCCTATCCTATCCTCTATCCTATCCAATCCCCTATGCTATCCTCTATCCGATCCTATCCTCTATCCTATCCTATCCTATATCCTATCCGATCCGTTATCCTATTCTATCCTCTATCCTATTAAAATCCCCTATCCTATCCTCTATCCTATCCTATCCTCTATCGTATCCTATCCTCTATCCTATCCAATCCTATATCCTATCCTATCCTCTATCCTATCCTATCCTCTATCCTATTCTATCCTCTATCCTATCCTACCCTTTATCCTATCCTATCCCCTATCCTATCCAATCCTATATGCTATCCTATCCGCTATCCTATCCTACCCTCTATCCTATCCAATCACCTATCCTATGCTCTATCCGATCGTATCCTATCCTCTATCCTATTCTATCCTCTATCCTATCCAATCCCCTATCCTATCCGCTATCCGATGCTATCCTCTATCCTATCCTATCCTCTATAATTTCGTATCCTATATCCTATCCTATCCGCTATCCTGCCCTATCCTCTATCCTATAATATCCCCTATCCTATCCAATCCTCTATCCTATCCTCTACCCTATCCTCTATCCTATCCTATCCTCGTTCCAATCGTATCCTCTATCATATCCTATCCTCTATCCTATCCAATCCCCTATCCTATCCTCTATCCGATCCTATCCTCTATCCTATCCTATCCTCTATAATATCCTATCCTCTATCCTATCCTATCCTCTATCGTATCCTATCCTCTATCCTATCCTATCCTCTATCCTATCCTATCCTCTATCCTCTCCTGTCCTCTATCCTTTCCTATCCTCTATCCTATCCTATCCTCTATCCTATCCTACCATCTATCCTATCCTATCCTCTATCCTATCCTATACTCTATCCTATCCTATCCTATATCCTATTCTATCCTCTATCCTATCCGATACTCTATCCTATCCTATCCTATATAATATCCTATCCTCTATCCTATCCAATCCCCTATCCTATCCCCTATCCTATCCTATCCTCTATCGTATCCTATCCTCTATCCTATCCAATCCTATATCCTATCCGATCCGTTATCCTATCCTATCCTCTATCGTATTCTATCCTCTATCCTATCCTACCCTTTATTATATCCTATCCCCTATCCTATGCAATCCTATACGCTATCCTATCCGCTATCCTATCCTACCCTCAATCCTATCAAATCACCTATCCGATCCTCTATCCTATCCTTTACTCTATCCTATCCTATCCTCAATCCTATCCTATCCTCTATCCTATCCTATCCTCTATCCTATTCTATACTCGATCCTATCCTATTATCTATCCTATCCTATCCTCTATCCTATCCTATCCTCTATCCTATCCTATACTGTATCCTATCCTATCCTATATCCTCTCCTATCCTCTATCCTATCCAATCCCCTATCCTATCCTCTATCCTATCCTATCCTCTATAATATCCTATCCTCTATCCTATCCTATCCTCTATCGTATCCTATCCTCTATCCTATCCTATCCTCTACCGTATCCTATCCTCTATCCTCTCCTGTCCTCTATCCTTTCCTATCCTCTATCCTATCCTATCCTCTATCCTATCCTACCATCTATCCTATCCTATCCTCTATCCTATCCTATACTCTATCCTATCCTATCCTATATCCTATTCTATCCTCTATCCTATCCTATACTCTATCCTATCCTATCCTATATAATATCCTATCCTCTATCCTATCCAATCCCCTATCCTATCCCCTATCCTATCCTATCCTCTATCGTATCCTATCCTCTATCCTATCCAATCCTATATCCTATCCGATCCGTTATCCTATCCTATCCTCTATCGTATTCTATCCTCTATCCTATCCTACCCTTTATTATATCCTATCCCCTATCCTATGCAATCCTATACGCTATCCTATCCGCTATCCTATCCTACCCTCAATCCTATCAAATCACCTATCCGATCCTCTATCCTATCCTTTACTCTATCCTATCCTATCCTCAATCCTATCCTATCCTCTATCCTATCCTATCCTCTATCCTATTCTATACTCGATCCTATCCTATTATCTATCCTATCCTATCCTCTATCCTATCCTATCCTCTATCCTATCCTATACTGTATCCTATCCTATCCTATATCCTCTCCTATCCTCTATCCTATCCAATCCCCTATCCTATCCTCTATCCTATCCTATCCTCTATCGTATCCTATCCTCTATCCTATCCAATCCTATATCCTATCCTATCCTCTATCCTATCCTATCCTCTATCCTATTCTATCCTCTATCCTATCCTACCCTTTATCCTATCCTATCCCCTATCCTATCCAATCCTATATGCTATCCTATCCGCTATCCTATCCTACCCTCTATCCTATCCAATCACCTATCCTATGCTCTATCCGATCGTATCCTATCCTCTATCCTATTCTATCCTCTATCCTATCCAATCCCCTATCCTATCCGCTATCCGATGCTATCCTCTATCCTATCCTATCCTCTATAATTTCGTATCCTATATCCTATCCTATCCGCTATCCTGCCCTATCCTCTATCCTATAATATCCCCTATCCTATCCAATCCTCTATCCTATCCTCTACCCTATCCTCTATCCTATCCTATCCTCGTTCCAATCCTATCCTCTATCCTATTCTATACTCTACCCTATCCTATCCGCTATCCTATCCTATCCTCTATCCTATCCTATCCTCTATCCTATTAAATCCCCTATCCTATCCTCTATCCGATCCTATCCTCTATCCTATCCTATCCTATATCCTATCCGATCCGTTATCCTATTCTATCCTCTATCCTATCCAATCCCCTATACTATCCTCTATCCTATCCTATCCTCTATCGTATCCTATCCTCTATCCTATCCAATCCTATATCCTATCCTATCCTCTATCCTATCCTATCCTCTATCCTATTCTATCCTCTATCCTATCCTACCCTTTATCCTATCCTATCCCCTATCCTATCCAATCCTATATGCTATCCTATCCGCTATCCTATCCTACCCTCTATCCTATCCAATCCCCTATCCTATCCGCTATCCGATGCTATCCTCTATCCTATCCTATCCTCTATCCTATCCAATCCCCTATCCTATCCGCTATCCGATGCTATCCTCTATCCTATCCTATCCCCTATAATTTCGTATCCTATATCCTATCCTATCCGCTATCCTGCCCTATCCTCTATCCTATAATATCCCCTATCCTATCCAATCCTCTATCCTATCCTCTACCCTATCCTCTATCCTATCCTCTACCCTATCCTCTATCCTATCTTATCCTCGTTCCAATCCTATCCTCTATCCTATTCTATACTCTACCCTATCCTATCCGCTATCCTATCCTATCCTCTATCCTATCCTATCCTCTATCCTATCCAATCCCCTATCCTATCCTCTATCCGATCCTATCCTCTATCCTATCCTATCCTCTATAATATCCTATCCTCTATCCTATCCTATCCTCTATAATATCCTATCCTCTATCCTATCCTATCCTCTATCGTATCCTATCCTCTATCCTATCCTATCCTCTATCCTATCCTATCCTCTATCCTATCCTGTCCTCTATCCTATCCTATCCTATCCTCTATCCTATCCTACCCTCTATCCTATCCTATCCTATCCTCTATCCTATCCTATCCTCTATCCTATCCTATCCTCTATCCTATCCTATCCTGGATCAAACCCTATCCTATCCTCTATCCTATACAATCCTCTATCCTATCCTCTATCGTCTCCTGTCCACTATCCTATACAATCCCCTATCCTATCCTCTATCGTCTCCTATTCTCTATCCTATACAATCCCCTATCCTATCCTCTATCGTCTCCAACTGTCTATCCTATCCAATCCCCTATAATATCCTCTATCGTCTCCTATCCTCTATCCTATCCAATCCCCTATCATATCCTCTATCCTATCCAATCCTCTATCCTATCCTCTATCCTATCCTCTATCGTATCCTCTGTCCTATCCTATCCTCTATCCTATCCAATCCCCTATCCTTTCCTCTATTCGATCCTCTCCTGTATAATATCGTATCCTCTATCCTATCCTGTCCTCTATCCTATAATATCATCCATCCTATCCTGTTCTCTATCCTACAATATCCTATCCTCTATCGTATCCTATCCTCTATCCTATCCTATCCTCTATCCTATCCTATGCTCTATCCTATCCTATCCTCTATCCTATCCTATCCTTCATCCTATCCAATCCTATATCCTATCCTATCCGCTATCCTATCCTCACCTCTATCCTATCCTATCCTCTATCCTATCCTATCCTCTATCCCCTATCCTACCCTATCCTCTATCCTATCCTATCCTCTATCCTATCCTATCCTCTATCCTATCCAATCACCTATCCGATCCTCTATCCTATCCTTTACTCTATCCTATCCTTTACTCTATCCTATCCTTTACTCTATCCTGTCCTATCCTCAATCCTGTCCTATCCTCTATCCTATCCTATCCTCTATCCTATTCTATACTCGATCCTATCCTATTATCTATCCTATCCTATCCTCTATCCTATCCTATCCTATCCTATCCTCTATCCTATCCTATCCTCTATAATATCCTATCCTATATCCTAGCCTATCCTCTATCGTATCCTATCCTCTATCCTATCCTATCCTCTATCCTATCCAATCCCCTATCCTATTCTCTATCCTATCCTATCCTCTATCGTATCCTATCCTCTATCCTATCCAATCCTATATCCTATCCTATCCTCTATCCTATCCAATCCCCTATCCTATGCTCTATCCGATCGCATCCTATCCTCTATCCTATTCTATCCTCTATCCTATCCAATCCCCTATCCTATCCGCTATCCGATGCTATCCCCTATCCTATCCTATCCTCTATAATTTCGTATCCTATATCCTATCCTATCCGCTATCCTGCCCTATCCTCTATCCTATAATATCCCCTATCCTATCCAATCCTCTATCCTATCCTGTACCCTATCCTCTATCCGATCCTATCCTCTATCCTATCCTATCCTCTATAATATCCTATCCTCTATCCTGTCCTATCCTCTATCGTATCCTATCCTCTATCCTATCCTATCCTCTATCCTATCCTGTCCTCTATCCTATCCTATCCTATCCTCTATCCTATCCTACCCTCTATCCTATCCTATCCTCTATCCTATCCTATCCTCTATCCTATCCTATCCTCTATCCTATCCTATCCTCTATCCTATCCTATCCTCTATCCTATCCTATCCTCTATCCTATCCTATCCTGTATCCTATCCTATCCTATCCTCTATCCTATCCTATCCTCTATCGTCTCCTGTCCTCTATCCTATACAATCCTCTATCCTATCCTCTATCGTCTCCTGTCCACTATCCTATACAATCCCCTATCCTATCCTCTATCGTCTCCTATTCTCTATCCTATACAATCCCCTATCCTATCCTCTATCGTCTCCAACTGTCTATCCTATCCAATCCCCTATAATATCCTCTATCGTCTCCTATCCTCTATCCTATCCAATCCCCTATCATATCCTCTATCCTATCCAATACTCTATCCTATCCTCTATCCTATCCTCTATCGTATCCTCTGTCCTATCCTATCCTCTACTATCCTGTCCACTATCCTATACAATCCCCTATCCTATCCTCTATCGTCTGCTATTCTCTATCCTATACAATCCCCTATCCTATCCTCTATACGATCCTATCCTCTATCCAATCCTATCCTCTATCCTATCCTATCCTCTATCCTATCCTCTATCCTATCCTATCCTCTATCCTATCCTATCCTTGTCCTATCCTATCCTCTATCGTCTCCTGTCCTCTATCCTATACAATCCTCTATCCTATCCTCTATCGTCTCCTGTCCACTATCCTATACAATCCCCTATCCTATCCTCTATCGTCTCCTATTCTCTATCCTATACAATCCCCTATCCTATCCTCTATCGTCTCCAACTGTCTATCCTATCCAATCCCCTATAATATCCTCTATCGTCTCCTATCCTCTATCCTATCCAATCCCCTATCATAACCTCTATCCTATCCTATACTCTATCCTATCCTATCCTCTATCCTATCCTATCCTCTATCGTCTCCTGTCCTCTATCCTATACAATCCCCTATCCTATCCTCTATCCTATCATATCCTCTATCGTCTCCTGTCCTCTATCCTATACAATCCCCTATCCTATCCTCTATCGTCTCCTATCCTCTATCCTATCCAATCCCCTATAATATCCTCTATCGTCTCCTATAATCTATCCTATCCAATCCCCTATCCTATTCTCTATCCTATCCAATCCTCTATCCTATCCTCTATGCTATCCTCTTTCCTATCCTCTGTCCTATCCTATCCTCTATCCTATCCAATCCCCTATCCTTTCCTCTATTCGATCCTCTCCTGTATAATATCGTATCGTCTATCCTATCCTGTCCTCTATCCTATAATATCATCCATCCTATCCTGTTCTCTATCCTACAATATCCTATCCTCTATCGTATCCTATCCTCTATCCTATCCTATCCTCTATCCTATCATATGCTCTATCCTATCCTATCCTCTATCCTATCCTAACCTTCATCCTATCCAATCCTATATCCTATCCTATCCGCTATCCTATCCTATCCTCTATCCTATCCTATCCTCTATCCTATCCTATCCTCTATCCTATCCAATCACCTATCCGATCCTCTATCCTATCCTTTACACTATCCTATCCTTTACGCTATCCTATCCTATCCTTAGTCCTATCCTATCCTCTATCCTCTCCTATCCTCTATCCTATTCTATACTCGATCCTATCCTATTATCTATCCTATCCTATCCTCTATCCTATCCTCTCCTATCCTCTATCCTATCCTATCCTCTATAATATCCTATCCTATATCCTATCCTATCCTCTATCGTATCCTATCCTCTATCCTATCCTATCCTCTATCCTATCCTATCCTCTATCCTATCCTGTCCTCTATCCTATCCTCTCCTCTATCCTATCCTATCCTCTATCCTATCCTACCCTCTATCCTATCCTATCCTATCCTCTATCCTATCCTATCCTCTATCCTATCCTATTCTCTATCCTATCCTATCCTGCATCCTCTCCTATCCTATCCTCTATCCTATCCTATCCTCTATCCTATCCTATCCTCTATCGTCTCCTGTCCTCTATCCTATACAATCCCCTATCCTATCCTGTATTGTCTCCTGTACTCTATCCTATACAATCCCCTATCCTATCCTCTATCGTCTCCTATTCTCTATCCTATCCAATCCTCGATCCTATCCTCTATCCTATCCTATCCTCTATCCTATACTATCCTCTATTATATCCTATCCTCTATCCTATACTATCCTCTATCCTATCCTCTATCCTATACTATCCTCTATCCCATCCTATCCTCTATCCTATCCAATCACCTCTCCAATCCACTATCCTATCCTTTCCTCTATCCTATCCTATCCTCAATCCTATCCTATCCTCTATCTTATCCTATCCTCTATCCTATTCTATAATCTATCCTATCCTATCCTCTATCCTATCCTATCCTCTATCCTATCCTATCCTCTATCCTATCCTATCCTCTATCCTATCCTATTATCTATCCTATCCTATCCTCTATCCTATCCAATCCTCTATCCTATCCTATACTCTATCCTATCCTATCCTATATCCTATCCTATCCTCTATCCTATCCTATACTCTATCCTATCCTATCCTATATCCTATCCTATCCTCTATCCGTTCCAATCCCCTATCCTATCCCCTATCCTATCCTATCCTCTATCCTATTCTATCCTCTATCCTATCCTACCCTTTATCCTATCCTATCCCCTATCCTATCCAATCCTATATGCTATCCTATCCGCTATCCTATCCTACCCTCTATCCTATCCAATCCTCTATCCTATCCTATCCTCTATCCTATCGAATCCTATATCCTATCCTATCCTCTATCCTATCCTATCCTGTATCCTATTCTATCCTCTATCCTATCCTATCCTCTATCCTATCCTACCCTCTATCCTATCCTATCCTATCCTATCCTCTATCCTATCCTATCCTCTTTTATATCCTATCCTCTATCCTATCCTATCCTCTATCCTATCCTATCCTGTATCCTATCCTATCCTGTATCCTATCCTATCCTGTATCCTATCCTATCCTGTATCCTATCCTATCCTATCCTCTATCCTATCCTATCCTCTATCGTATCCTATCTTCTATCCTATCCAATCCTATATCCTATCCTATCCTCTATCCTATCCTATCCTCTATCCTATTCTATCCTCTATCCTATCCTACCCTTTATCCTATCCTATCCCCTATCCTATCCAATCCTATATGCTATCCTATCCGCTATCCTATCCTACCCTCTATCCTATCCAATCCCCTATCCTATGCTCTATCCGATCGTATCCTATCCTCTATCCTATTCTATCCTCTATCCTATCCAATCCCCTATCCTATCCGCTATCCGATGCTATCCGCTATCCTATCCTATCCTCTATAATTTCGTATCCTATATCCTATCCTATCCGCTATCCTGCCCTATCCTCTATCCTATAATATCCGCTATCCTATCCAATCCTCTATCCTATCCTCTACCCTATCCTCTATCCTATCCTATCCTCTATCCAATCCTATCCTCTATCTTATTCTATACTCTACCCTATCCTATCCTCTATCCTATCCTGTCCTCTATCCTATCCTCTCCTCTATCCTATCCTATCCTCTATCCTATCCTACCCTCTATCGTATCCTATCCTATCCTCTATCCTGTCCTATCCTATATCCTATCCTATCCTCTATCCTATCCTATACTCTATCCTATCCTATCCTATATCCTATCCTATCCTCTATCCTATCCAATCCCCTATCCTATGCTCTATCCGATCGCATCCTATCCTCTATCCTATTCTATCCTCTATCCTATCCAATCCCCTATCCTATCCGCTATCCGATGCTATCCTCTATCCTACCCTATCCTCTATAATTTCGTATCCTATATCCTATCCTATCCGCTATCCTGCCCTATCCTCTATCCTATAATATCCCCTATCCTATCCAATCCTCTATCCTATCCTCTACCCTATCCTCTATCCTATCCTATCCTCTATCCAATCCTATCCTCTATCCTATTCTATACTCTACCCTATCCTATCCGCTATCCTATCCTATCCTCTATCCTACCCTATCCTCTATCCTATCCAATCCCCTATCCTATCCTCTATCCGATCCTATCCTCTATCCTATCCTATCCTCTATAATATCCTATCCTCTATCCTATCCTATCCTCTATCGTATCCTATCCTCTATCCTATCCTATCCTCTATCCTATCCTATCCTCTATCCTATCCTGTCCTCTATCCTATCCTATCCTATCCTCTATCCTATCCTACCCTCTATCCTATCCTATCCTATCCTCTATCCTATCCTATCCTCTATCCTATCCTATCCTCTATCCTATCCTATCCTGTATCCTATCCTATCCTATCCTCTATCCTATCCTATCCTCTTTTATATCCTATCCTCTATCCTATCCTATCCTCTATCCTATCCTATCCTGTATCCTATCCTATCCTGTATCCTATCCTATCCTGTATCCTATCCTATCCTATCCTCTATCCTATCCTATCCTCTATCGTATCCTATCCTCTATCCTATCCAATCCTATATCCTATCCTATCCTCTATCCTATCCTATCCTCTATCCTATTCTATCCTCTATCCTATCCTACCCTTTATCCTATCCTATCCCCTATCCTATCCAATCCTATATGCTATCCTATCCGCTATCCTATCCTACCCTCTATCCTATCCAATCCCCTATCCTATGCTCTATCCGATCGTATCCTATCCTCTATCCTATTCTATCCTCTATCCTATCCAATCCCCTATCCTATCCGCTATCCGATGCTATCCGCTATCCTATCCTATCCTCTATAATTTCGTATCCTATATCCTATCCTATCCGCTATCCTGCCCTATCCTCTATCCTATAATATCCGCTATCCTATCCAATCCTCTATCCTATCCTCTACCCTATCCTCTATCCTATCCTATCCTCTATCCAATCCTATCCTCTATCTTATTCTATACTCTACCCTATCCTATCCTCTATCCTATCCTGTCCTCTATCCTATCCTCTCCTCTATCCTATCCTATCCTCTATCCTATCCTACCCTCTATCGTATCCTATCCTATCCTCTATCCTGTCCTATCCTATATCCTATCCTATCCTCTATCCTATCCTATACTCTATCCTATCCTATCCTATATCCTATCCTATCCTCTATCCTATCCAATCCCCTATCCTATGCTCTATCCGATCGCATCCTATCCTCTATCCTATTCTATCCTCTATCCTATCCAATCCCCTATCCTATCCGCTATCCGATGCTATCCTCTATCCTACCCTATCCTCTATAATTTCGTATCCTATATCCTATCCTATCCGCTATCCTGCCCTATCCTCTATCCTATAATATCCCCTATCCTATCCAATCCTCTATCCTATCCTCTACCCTATCCTCTATCCTATCCTATCCTCTATCCAATCCTATCCTCTATCCTATTCTATACTCTACCCTATCCTATCCGCTATCCTATCCTATCCTCTATCCTACCCTATCCTCTATCCTATCCAATCCCCTATCCTATCCTCTATCCGATCCTATCCTCTATCCTATCCTATCCTCTATAATATCCTATCCTCTATCCTATCCTATCCTCTATCGTATCCTATCCTCTATCCTATCCTATCCTCTATCCTATCCTATCCTCTATCCTATCCTGTCCTCTATCCTATCCTATCCTATCCTCTATCCTATCCTACCCTCTATCCTATCCTATCCTATCCTCTATCCTATCCTATCCTCTATCCTATCCTATCCTCTATCCTATCCTATCCTCTATCCTATCCTATCCTGTATCCTATCCTATCCTATCCTCTATCCTATCCTATCCTCTATCGTCTCCTGTCCTCTATCCTATACAATCCTCTATCCTATCCTCTATCGTCTCCTGTCCACTATCCTATACAATCCCCTATCCTATCCTCTATCGTCTCCTATTCTCTATCCTATACAATCCCCTATCCTATCCTCTATCGTCTCCTATTCTCTATCCTATACAATCCCCTATCCTATCCTCTATCGTCTCCAACTGTCTATCCTATCCAATCCCCTATAATATCCTCTATCGTCTCCTATCCTCTATCCTATCCAATCCCCTATCATATCCTCTATCCTATCCAATACTCTATCCTATCCTCTATCCTATCCTCTATCGTATCCTCTGTCCTATCCTATCCTCTACTATCCTGTCCACTATCCTATACAATCCCCTATCCTATCCTCTATCGTCTCCTATTCTCTATCCTATACAATCCCCTATCCTATCCTCTATCGTCTCCAATTGTCTATCCTATCCAATCCCCTATCCTATCCTCTATCCGATCCTATCCTCTATCCAATCCTATCCTCTATCCTATCCTATCCTCTATCCTATCCTCTATCCTATCCTATCCTCTATCCTATCCTATCCTTGTCCTATCCTATCCTCTATCGTCTCCTATCCTCTATCCTATACAATCCCCTATCCTATCCTCTATCCTATCCTCTATCCTATCCTATCCTCGATCCTATCCTATCATCTATCCTATCCACTATCGTATACTACCCTCTATCCTATCCTATCCTCTATCCTATCCTATCCTCTATCCTATCCTATCCTCTATCCTATCCTATTCTGTATCCTATCCTATCCTATCCTCTATCCTATCCTATCCTCTATCGTCTCCTCTCCTCTATCCTATACAATCCCCTAGCCTATCCTCTATCGTCTCCTATTCTCTATCATATACAATCCCCTATCCTATCCTCTATCGTCCCCAATAGTCTATCCTATCCAATCCCCTATCCTATCCTCTATCCGATCCTATCCTCTATCGTCTCCTATCCTCTATCCTATACAATCCCCTATCCTATCCTCTATCCTATCCTCTATCCTATCCTATCCTCTATCCTATCCTATCATCTATCCTATCCACTATCGTATCCTACCCTCTATCCTATCCTATCCTCTATCCTATCCTATCCTCTATCCTATCCTATCCTCTATCCTATCCTATTCTGTATCCTATCCTATCCTATCCTCTATCCTATCCTATCCTCTATCGTCTCCTCTCCTCTATCCTATACAATCCCCTAGCCTATCCTCTATCGTCTCCTATTCTCTATCATATACAATCCCCTATCCTATCCTCTATCGTCCCCCATTGTCTATCCTATCCAATCCAATATCCTATCCTCTATCCGATCCTATCCTCTATCGTATCCTATACTCTATCCTATCCAATCCCCTATCCTATCCTCTATCCTATACTATCCTCTATCCTATCCTATCCTCTATCCTATCCTATACTGTATGCTATCCTATCCTCTATCCTATCCTATCCTCTATCGTCTCCTGTCCTCTATCCTATACAATCCCCTATCCTATCCTCTATCGTCTCCTATTCTCTATCCTATCCAATCCCCTATAATATCCTCTATCGTCTCCTATCCTCTATCCTATCCAATCCCCTATCCTATCCTCTATCCTATCCAATCCTCTAGCCTATTCTCTATCCTATCCAATCCTCTATCCTATCCTCTATCCTATCCAATCCTCTATCCTATCCTCTATCCTATCCTCTATCCTATCCTATCCTCTATCGTCTCCTGTCCTCTATCCTATACAATCCCCTATCCTATCCTCTATCGTCTCCTGTCCTCTATCCTATCCAATCCCCTATAATATCCTCTATCGTCTCCTATCCTCTATCCCATCCAATCCCCTATCCTATCCTCTATCCTATCCAATCCTCTATCCTATCCTCTATCCTATCCTCTATCCTATCCTATCCTCTATCCTATCCAATCCCCTATCCTTTCCTCTATTCGATCCGCTCCTGTATAATATCTTATCCTCTATCCTATCCTGTCCTCTATCCTATAATATCATCCATCCTATCCTGTTCTCTATCCTACAATATCCTATCCTCTATCGTATCCTATCCTCTATCCTATCCTATCCTCTATAATATCCTATCCTCTATCCCATCCTATACTCTATCCTATCTTATCCTCTATCCTATCCTATCCTCTATCCTATCCTATACTCTATCCTATCCTATCCTGTATCCTATCCTATCCTCTATCCTATCCTATTCTGTATCCTATCCTACCCTATCCTCTATCCTATCCTATCCTCTATCGTCTCCTGTCCTCTATCCTATACAATCCCCTAGCCTATCCTCTATCGTCTCCTATTCTCTATCATATACAATCCCCTATCCTATCCTCTATCGTCCCCAATTGTCTATCCTATCCAATCCCCTATCCTATCCTCTATCCGATCCTATCCTCTATCGTATCCTATACTCTATCCTATCCAATCCCCTATCCTATCCTCTATCCTATACTATCCTCTATCCTATCCTATCC
The DNA here is from genome assembly GCF_050948215.1 of Halictus rubicundus. NCBI lineage: Eukaryota > Metazoa > Arthropoda > Insecta > Hymenoptera > Halictidae > Halictus > Halictus rubicundus. Next base: position 57,935 of record NW_027488696.1, read on the forward strand.
TCTATCCTATCCTATACTGTATGCTATCCTATCCTCTATCCTATCCTATCCTCTATCGTCTCCTGTCCTCTATCCTATACAATCCCCTATCCTATCCTCTATCGTCTCCTATTCTCTATCCTATCCAATCCCCTATAATATCCTCTATCGTCTCCTATCCTCTATCCTATCCAATCCCCTATCCTATCCTCTATCCTATCCAATCCTCTAGCCTATCTTCTATCCTATCCAATCCCCTATCCTATCCTCTATCCTATCCAATCCTCTATCCTATCCTCTATCCTATCTTCTATCCTATCCTATCCTCTATCGTCTCCTGTCCTCTATCCTATACAATCCCCTATCCTATCCTCTATCGTCTCCTATCCTCTATCCTATCCAATCCCCTATAATATCCTCTATCGTCTCCTATCCTCTATCCCATCCAATCCCCTATCCTATCCTCTATCCTATCCAATCCTCTATCCTATCCTCTATCCTATCCTCTATCCTATCCTATCCTCTATCCTATCCAATCCCCTATCCTTTCCTCTATTCGATCCGCTCCTGTATAATATCATATCCTCTATCCTATCCTGTCCTCTATCCTATAATATCATCCATCCTATCCTGTTCTCTATCCTACAATATCCTATCCTCTATCGTATCCTATCCTCTATCCTATCCTATCCTCTATAATATCCTATCCTCTATCCCATCCTATACTCTATCCTATCCTATCCTCTATCCTATCCTATCCTCTATCCTATCCTATACTCTATCCGATCCAATCCTCTATCCTATCCTCTATCCTATAATCTATCCTATCCTATCCTCTACCATATCCTATCCTCTATCCTATCCACTATCGTATCCTATCCTCTATCGTATCCAATCCTATATCCTATCCTCTATTCAATCCAATCCTCTATCCTATCCAATCCTCTATCCTATCCTATCCTCTATCCTATCCTATCCTCTATCCTATCCTCTATCCTATCCTATCCTCTATAATATCCTATCCTCTATCCCATCCTATACTCTATCCTATCCTATCCTCTATCCTATCCTATCCTCTATCCTATCCTATACTCTATCCTATCCTATCCTCTATCCTATCCTATCCTCTATCGTCTCCTGTCCTCTATCCTATACAATCCCCTATCCTATCCTCTATCCTATCCTATCCTCTATCGTCTCCTGTCCTCTATCCTATACAATCCCCTATCCTATCCTCTATCGTCTCCTATCCTCTATCCTATCAAATCCCCTATAATATCCTCTATCGTCTCCTATCCTCTATCCTATCCAATCCCCTATCCTATTCTCTATCCTATCCAATCCTCTATCCTATCCTCTATGCTATCCTCTTTCCTATCCTCTGTCCTATCCTATCCTCTATCCTATCCAATCCCCTATCCTTTCCTCTATTCGATCCTCTCCTGTATAATATCGTATCCTCTATCCTATCCTGTCCTCTATCCTATAATATCATCCATCCTATCCTGTTCTCTATCCTACAATATCCTATCCTCTATCGTATCCTATCCTCTATCCTATCCTATCCTCTATCCTATCCTATGCTCTATCCTATCCTATCCTCTATAATATCCTAACGTTCATCCTATCCAATCCTATATCCTATCCTATCCGCTATCCTATCCTATCCTCTATCCTATCCTATCCTCTATCCTATCCAATCACCTATCCGATCCTCTATCCTATCCTTTACACTATCCTATCCTATCCTCAGTCCTATCCTATCCTCTATCCTCTCCTATTCTCTATCCTATTCTATACTCGATCCTATCCTATTATCTATCCCATCCTATCCTCTATCCTATCCTCTCCTATCCTCTATCCTATCCTATCCTCTATAATATCGTATCCTATATCCTATCCTATCCTTTATCGTATCCTATCCTCTATCCTATCCTATCCTCTATCCTATCCTATCCTCTATCCTATCCTGTCCTCTATCCTATCCTCTCCTCTATCCTATCCTCTATCCCATCCTATACTCTATCCTATCCTATCCTCTATCCTATCCTATCCTCTATCCTATCCTATACTCTATCCGATCCAATCCTCTATCCTATCCTCTATCCTATAATCTATCCTATCCTATCCTCTACCATATCCTATCCTCTATCCTATCCACTATCGTATCCTATCCTCTATCGTATCCAATCCTATATCCTATCCTCTATTCAATCCAATCCTCTATCCTATCCAATCCTCTATCCTATCCTATCCTCTATCCTATCCTATCCTCTATCCTATCCTCTATCCTATCCTATCCTCTATAATATCCTATCCTCTATCCCATCCTATACTCTATCCTATCCTATCCTCTATCCTATCCTATCCTCTATCCTATCCTATACTCTATCCTATCCTATCCTCTATCCTATCCTATCCTCTATCGTCTCCTGTCCTCTATCCTATACAATCCCCTATCCTATCCTCTATCCTATCCTATCCTCTATCGTCTCCTGTCCTCTATCCTATACAATCCCCTATCCTATCCTCTATCGTCTCCTATCCTCTATCCTATCAAATCCCCTATAATATCCTCTATCGTCTCCTATCCTCTATCCTATCCAATCCCCTATCCTATTCTCTATCCTATCCAATCCTCTATCCTATCCTCTATGCTATCCTCTTTCCTATCCTCTGTCCTATCCTATCCTCTATCCTATCCAATCCCCTATCCTTTCCTCTATTCGATCCTCTCCTGTATAATATCGTATCCTCTATCCTATCCTGTCCTCTATCCTATAATATCATCCATCCTATCCTGTTCTCTATCCTACAATATCCTATCCTCTATCGTATCCTATCCTCTATCCTATCCTATCCTCTATCCTATCCTATGCTCTATCCTATCCTATCCTCTATAATATCCTAACGTTCATCCTATCCAATCCTATATCCTATCCTATCCGCTATCCTATCCTATCCTCTATCCTATCCTATCCTCTATCCTATCCAATCACCTATCCGATCCTCTATCCTATCCTTTACACTATCCTATCCTATCCTCAGTCCTATCCTATCCTCTATCCTCTCCTATTCTCTATCCTATTCTATACTCGATCCTATCCTATTATCTATCCCATCCTATCCTCTATCCTATCCTCTCCTATCCTCTATCCTATCCTATCCTCTATAATATCGTATCCTATATCCTATCCTATCCTTTATCGTATCCTATCCTCTATCCTATCCTATCCTCTATCCTATCCTATCCTCTATCCTATCCTATCCTCTATCCTATCCTGTCCTCTATCCTATCCTCTCCTCTATCCTATCCTATCCTCTATCCTATCCTACCCTCTATCCTATCCTATCCTATCCTCTATCCTATCCTATCCTCTATCCTATCCTATCCTCTATCCTATCCTATCCTGCATCCTCTCCTATCCTATCCTTTTTTTTTTTTTTTTTTTTTCGTGAGGAAATGTTTTATACATACCCCGGCTCCCTGGGGGAAGCCGGGGTTATGTGGGATTCTCTCCGGGGCCTCACGCCCACCTAAGCTACAGGGGAGGTGCCTGGATCACGCGAGTACTCAACAGGACACCTCCCAGCTAATACATGCCACCCCGGGGGAGGGGGTTAGCCTCCCCCACTGCCTACTCTATAAGACCCCGGGCGGAGGGACCCGCCCGGTGTCCCCATCCCTGGAGCCTTCGGATTGGGCTTCCCGAGCCCCAGCTCGGTCCACCCACAGCTCCCGGAGTCCTCGTGCCCCGCTCGGGGCCGGTGTCCCGAAGGAACCAGCCCCGGCCAGAGCAAGAGGACGCCGCCACCGGAAGGAAGGGCCGTCGGAGGCGCGATCCGGCACGCCCCGACCGTTCCTTTCCCCAAAAACCCCCCACGGTCCCCCTCCCCTATCGGGGGGAGGGGGGACCGACACCCCCCACTAACCGGGAAACTATCCCGGGGGGTGTCGGCCAATCACGGGGGGAGCTACGCTCCCCCCGGGGGCCCGGGTCAGCTCGCACCCCGGGCCCCCAGGTTCGCAGCCCCCAATGGTGGGGGTATAACAGGGCGCGGGGAAACTCCCCGCGCCGCCTCCACTCCGCCCCCCACCACCGGAGGCACACGTTGGCTCGGGGGAGACCCCCGCGCCCTCCCAGCCGTCGCCGCCCCCCTCCTGGGGGCCACACGTCGGCGCGGGGGTCGTCCTCGCGCCCACACCCTCCTCGCGGAGCCCGGGTCCCGTTCCCGGGCCCGCTCGGCGGCCTCCTTCTGGGTCATTACAACCTCACAGAAGGAGGCCACCGCTCTCCACGACCCCTCGCTGTCGACCATGTGGTCGACCACGGTCGGCAGCGAGAGGTCCCACCCGCCCACTGCGTCTCTAAGGACACGGCGCGGCTCGGCCCAGGCCGGGCACTCCTCTAAGGTGTGCCGCGCCGTGTCCACATCCTCGTCGCAGTGGTGGCACTGCGTGGTCGGCTCCCGCCCCATCCTATGCAGGTACTCTCCGAAACAACCGTGACCGGAGAGCACCTGCGTGAGGCGGAAGGTCAGCCTTCCCCGCCTCCCGCACCATATAAGAAATATGGGCAGGAGGGCCCGGACAATCGGACGTGCGGAGGGTGCCAGGAGCACCCTCCACTCCGCAAATACGTCCGCCCGGGCCTGGCGTTTCTGAGCCTCGAGCTCCTCCTCCTCCTCGCTCGTGAGTTCCACCCCCGGCGGGCGGCGAAACGAGCGGGCGATATGGTATAGTTTCGCCCGCTCCGCCGCCACCAAATGGAGTGGTGGAACCACGGCGAGGAGACCCGCCACCTCCCCAGAGATGGTGCGGTACCCCCGTATGGCCCGCAGGGCCAGCCGTCGCCGCACTCTTTCTAAGAGGTCTTGGCTTTTCTGGCTGGCCCCGAGCGAGCGGTGCCACACGGGGGCCCCATATAGGGCAATGGACCGCACCACCTCCATATAGAGGCGGCGGACATTCAGCTCCGGCCCCCGATATTAGGTAGCAGCCGCGCAAGGGCGGATGCCGTCCTCTCTAATCGGGGGGCGAGGAGCTCGAAGTGCTCCACGAAACGCCAGCGGCCGTCGATGACCAGGCCCAGGTATCTCATACTGGGCCCGATCTCGACGGAGGTCTCGGCGACACGAATCCGGAGGTCTTGACCTCGGGGCAACCGCCACGGCCGAGGCGATCCATACAGCCAGATCGCCTCGGTCTTTGCGGCGGCCACGGTTAGCCCCATCCTCCGGATTCGCCCGACAACGCAGTCCAGGGCAGCCTCTGCCAGGTGCCTGGTTCTCCTCCAATCCTCCCCCTCGGCGTATACCAGGGTGTCATCTGCATAACAGATGACACCCGTATCCGGGGGGAGGACAACCCGCAACACCGCGTCGAATGCCAGGTTCCACAGGAGCGGCCCGAGGACCGACCCCTGCGGAACCCCGCGGTGCATCTCCCTCATATGCACGGTCTTGTACCGGCCGGTAAACACCACCTCTCTGCCGCGGAGGTAGTCGCCGACCACCTCCCGGAGATAGGGGGGCACCTGGAAATATTCCATCGCCCCCGCTATCTCCTTCCAGGGCAGGGAGTTGAAAGCGTTGGAGATGTCCAACGACACCGCAATCAACACCCTGCCCCGAGCGACAGCCCGTTCACGGAGGAGACGCAGGCGCTCCAAGGCGTCTATCGTGGAGCGCCCCCTCCGGAACCCATACTGGCTGTCGCTCAGGTCGGGACCACCTCGCGACAGGTGCTCGACGAGGCGGGCAGCAATTATTCTTTCGAACAGCTTGCCCGCCTCGTCGAGTAAACATACCGGCCGGTACGCAGAGGGAGACTCTGCGGGTTTCCCCTCCTTGTGGAGGAGAACCAGGCACGCACTTTTCCAAACTGTGGGGAAGACTCCCCGGCGCAGGCTCGCGTCCATGACGCACCTGAACGCCGGGGCGAGGACCCTTAGGGCCAAGGCCATTACACCACCGGGAACCCCATCGGGGCCGGGGGCCTTCTTGCCTCCAGCCCGGAGTTCCCGGACGGCCCGGTCAAGCTCCCACTCGGTGACCCGGAACTCATCCGACCATTCTGTGGTCGGCTCCGGGGCGCGTTCCCTCCTCACCTCCTCCCCAACGCTGCGGGGGAAGAGGGTATCTACGACGCGCCCCAAAAGTTCCGGGTCTAACCTCTCCGTGACCGGGGACGCCCAGGGGCGGAGCTTCCCAAGCACCGCCTTGTATGGGCGTCCCCATGGGTCGTCACGGAGGGTGAGCAGGAGCTCTTCCCAGGCCCTGGCCTTAGCAGCGGCTATAGCACGCTTGAGGGCCACGGCCGCCGATCTGTACTCCCTGTACAGCTCGGCGACCCTCGGCTCCGCGTCGCCGCCCAGAAAGTGGCGGCGACGGGCGCGGGTGTACTGGCGGCGGGCTCGGCCGGCCGAACTGCGTAGTTCGGCCAGCTCCCCCGACCACCAGTATGTTGACTTTCTCGGGGGCTGAGCTCGGACCCGGGGCATCGCCACGTCGCAAATCATTTGCAACGTGTCCCGGATCCAAGTCGCCCCCTTTTGTGCCCCGCGCTCCCTGGCCGATGGCCAGGCGGAGCCGATAATTGCGGCCCTCAGTAGGTCCCCGTCTAGTCGTTTCAGCGCCCATCTGGGCGCTGACGGGGTGCCACGCCGGAGGGGCGTGTCCAACGGCGGGTCCGAGACCACTGCCACGTCCATCAGGATGTAGCAGTGGTCCGACGAAGTTTCTCCGTCCCAGACCCGCCAATTGGACACACGGCGTGAGGCGGCGGCGGTCGCGAACGATACATCCACTATCGACCAGCCGTTCCACCTCACGCACGTAGGCACGGAGCCCCGGTTTAGCAACCGGAGCTCCATCCCCTCCGCCCAGTCTTCTAGGACTCCGCCTCGGGCGTTGGTCCCGGGGTTTCCCCATGTGGAGGACCTGGCATTGAAGTCCCCCAGGACCAGCACCGGACCGGCTAAATGTGGGGCTATCATAAGCCCCAGCCGGTCCAGGAACCTCCCGAGTGCGGCGGAGTCATAACTGGGTGAGCTGTAGCACCCCACGACCAGAAGTCTTCCCCACTTCACCATTACCATCCCCCTGCCCCGTTCGACCACGAAGCAGGGGGGCACAGTCGCCGAGTGGCGACGCCACCATATCGCCACGGTGTCGTTAACGTCCCCGGACCAGTGTGGGTGGTCCGGGACCCTATACGGCTCCGTGGCGACGGCCAGACCAACCCCCCACTCCTCCAGGCACTGGACCATTAGGTCCTGCGCCTGGCGGCAGTGGTTGAGGTTGGCCTGGAGTACCGGGAGAGGGGACCAGCGCGGTATATGGGCCATTAATTGGCCTTCACGCTGGTCCCCTCCTTAGCCGCCGGTGCGGGTGGCGGGGGGTCGTTACCCCCCGTCCCGCTGAGGGCCACCTCCACCTCCATACTCTCCCCCTTGGAGGTTGGGGGACCGGCCGTTTTCGCCACCGGAGTATCCGGGGGCGCAACTGGGGTGGGCGCCACACCGCCCACACCCCTCTTTCCTTTCTTGGCCTTTGGTGGCGGGGAGCACGCCTTGCTCCCCGCCTTGTGGCCCGCCGGTCTCCCCAAGGCCGCGCAAACAACGCAGTGGGGTGGCGCCTTGCACTCTACCGCCCGGTGGGTGGCGTCACCGCAGCGGTAGCAGTGACCGCTGCGGTCGACCTCCGCAGTGCACCGCTGCCGAACATGCCCCAGGGCAAGGCAGCGGAAGCACTGCAGCGGCCGAGCCGCCAGCACAACCACCTGGGCGGTGGACCACCCCACTCGTATCTTACCGGCCTTCTCAATGGCCAGGGCCGCCACGGCCGGGCACTGCACCCATATGGTACCGAGCCCGTTGGGCGGAGCCTTAAGCTCCCCTACCCTAACGGACTCGGCGGTGCAGCCCCCGGCCCGAGCCACCGCTTCGGTTACCTCCTGGGGTGTGACCGACACCTCCAGGCCCGTGAGGCGGAATTCCGCCTTCTTTACGGGCCTGGAGATCTTCACCCCCATGTCCCCGAGGACAGCCGTCATCCGCGCCGCCAGGGCGTCGGCCTTGGGGCCCCCATCGGCTCCGGGGATCTCTATTACGAGGCCCCCAGTGACCGCCCGCTTCCATTTGAGGCCCTCAATGCCAAGGGCATCCAAATCGATGCCCTGGCGGGCCCTCCTAATGGCCTCCTCGTAGGAGGCCCTACTCCCCTCCGGTACGGTCAGTGTGACCGCCGGAGAGCGGGGCGGGGCCTTCACTCTGGCCGCTGTCTTACCCCGCTTCGGGGCGGGGGCAGCGGCCTTCCTGGGCTTAGCGGCGCCGGCCGAGACGTCTCCCGCTACTTTGGCCGCCGCCTTAGCAGCGGCCTTGGCCGCGGATATGGCCCGCCTTCCGACGACCTCCGCCCAGGTCCCCGGGTTAGCCGGGGTACCCGGTGCAGGCGCAGGGGACGGGGCCGGGTGGGCGACCGAATGTTGGGGAGGCTCCCCAGCCTTCTTCCCCTTCTTCTTCTTCTTCTTCTGCTTCCCTGCCGCCTCCGACGCCGGGGCAGGGGCAGTGGCAGGCGTCGGCGGAGCAGGCGCAGGGGCGGGCCGCGGCGGCGCTGGGGGAGCTGGTGCTGGCCCCGGTGCAGGCGTTGGCGGCGCTGGAGGCCCGGGAGGCGGCGGTCGGGGGGCCCTATGCGTATCCGCGGCCGGGTAAACGGCCACGACCGCGCGACGCAGCTCCCTTCGCATTTCGTCCCGGAAGGAGTCGAGGCTCGTCTCCAGGAGCGTCCGCATTTGGGCCATCAACTCCAGGGCGGATTCGCCCGACGGAGGTGCCCTGGATGCCGCGAGCGTCGCGACGTCCCCGACAGTGTTGCCGACAGCTTTGAGGGCTGGGTTTGCCGGCATGGTGGGAGCATCACGCAACCGCTTGGTCATCATGAGCTCCCATTTTAAGGCCTCAAGGGTGTCGCGGGTGTCCCGCAGCTCCATCTCCAGTTCGGCGTTCCGCTGTCTCAGAATAACTTTTTCGGCGAGGGAGGCAGGGTCGGACCCAGCAACAGGATGTCCCCCCTGGACGCCCCTGTGCTCGAGCTCCCTCACCGCCGCCTTGATGTCCGCGGAGGACTCGCGGAAACCCTTCACGTGGGTCCCCTTGAGGTTGCGGCTAGTGTCCGCCAGCTCCCGGATATCGTCAGATCGCTCCGCAATGAAGGCGAACAACTCCCCGGGAAGCATGCTCCTTATCTCCGGCCGCGCGGGATCCTCCAGACGCTCGCGCTCCCGCTTGCGCTTCTTGGCAGCGCTGCTGTTGGAGCCGACCGAGATATTTGAACCCCGATCATCCTCCGGCTCGGGCGCCAGAGTACCCCTCCCATGCCGGGGCCTGAGATCCCGGGGAATCGGAGCCGGCGGTGGTCCCATCACCAGCGGCGCGGGCACAGCCGGGACCGGCTGCTCCAACCCCGTTGGCACCGGCACCACCACACCCTCCCCAACCACTTCCGGGCGTGGTATCCCCTCCCTCTCCTCTTCACTGGTCCGAGGCACGTCGTTTCGAATTTCCATTTTTCATAATCGGGCCTGGTTACTAAGTCCCCATTTCTGGGGGCCCTTCACTCGTTGCCCTTAATACTTCTAGCGGAAAGGGGTGTCCGCCGGGGCAGAGCCGCTTACCCCGGTAAGCCTATTTGCAACGGGAGTTCGGCAGGTATCCCGAGGTGTACAACGTTCGCGAGCGGTGCATCCACCGCCCACCCCCGGCGCTTAGTCCGGGAGTCTCCCATAGTTCGGGAATTTCCCATCGCCACGGTACCACAGCTTGGGATAGAGACTTTTTATAGAGGTTTATCCTCCTCGCAGGCCGGCCGATTAAGGCAAGCCCCCCGTTCCGGTAAAACATGACCACCGGTTTACGGTATGGGGCCCTGCGGCGACCTCCCCGGTCGTTACCCGCAGGACACAGAGCCCGCGGTTTTCATCCCTCCGTGTGAGCCTTACCGGCATGGGAGGCCCTGCCAGGATCCGAAGATCCCGCCGGCATCGCCTCACACATCATTGGGACTACTTCCCGCGGAATGCCCCTCGCTCCGTTAGCAACACACAACTATGTGTGTTCCCAGGGTCCACCACGAGGAGGTGGAGCGAGAGGACTTTAGACCTGTGACATCCCTCAAATAGAGAGAACGGCTCGACAGTGGGACAGCTGGTCCCACTGTAGAGGCCACAGGTCCTCGGACCCCTCTCCTATCCTATCCTCTCCTCTATCCTATCCTATCCTCTATCGTCTCCTGTCCTCTATCCTATACAATCCCCTATCCTATCCTGTATTGTCTCCTGTCCTCTATCCTATACAATCCCCTATCCTATCCTCTATCGTCTCCTATTCTCTATCCTATCCAATCCTCGATCCTATCCTCTATCCTATCCTATCCTCTATCCTATACTATCCTCTATTATATCCTATCCTCTATCCTATACTATCCTCTATCCTATCCTCTATCCTATACTATCCTCTATCCCATCCTATCCTCTATCCTATCCAATCACCTCTCCAATCCACTATCCTATCCTTTCCTCTATCCTATCCTATCCTCAATCCTATCCTATCCTCTATCTTATCCTATCCTCTATCCTATTCTATAATCTATCCTATCCTATCCTCTATCCTATCCTATCCTCTATCCTATCCTATCCTCTATCCTATCCTATCCTCTATCCTATCCTATTATCTATCCTATCCTATCCTCTATCCTATCCAATCCTCTATCCTATCCTATACTCTATCCTATCCTATCCTATATCCTATCCTATCCTCTATCCTATCCTATACTCTATCCTATCCTATCCTATATCCTATCCTATCCTCTATCCGTTCCAATCCCCTATCCTATCCCCTATCCTATCCTATCCTCTATCCTATTCTATCCTCTATCCTATCCTACCCTTTATCCTATCCTATCCCCTATCCTATCCAATCCTATATGCTATCCTATCCGCTATCCTATCCTACCCTCTGTCCTATCCAATCCTCTATCCTATCCTATCCTCTATCCTATCGAATCCTATATCCTATCCTATCCTCTATCCTATCCTATCCTGTATCCTATTCTATCCTCTATCCTATCCTATCCTCTATCCTATCCTACCCTCTATCCTATCCTATCCTATCCTATCCTCTATCCTATCCTATCCTCTTTTATATCCTATCCTCTATCCTATCCTATCCTCTATCCTATCCTATCCTGTATCCTATCCTATCCTGTATCCTATCCTATCCTGTATCCTATCCTATCCTATCCTCTATCCTATCCTATCCTCTATCGTATCCTATCCTCTATCCTATCCAATCCTATATCCTATCCTATCCTCTATCCTATCCTATCCTCTATCCTATTCTATCCTCTATCCTATCCTACCCTTTATCCTATCCTATCCCCTATCCTATCCAATCCTATATGCTATCCTATCCGCTATCCTATCCTACCCTCTATCCTATCCAATCCCCTATCCTATGCTCTATCCGATCGTATCCTATCCTCTATCCTATTCTATCCTCTATCCTATCCAATCCCCTATCCTATCCGCTATCCGATGCTATCCGCTATCCTATTCTATCCTCTATAATTTCGTATCCTATATCCTATCCTATCCGCTATCCTGCCCTATCCTCTATCCTATAATATCCGCTATCCTATCCAATCCTCTATCCTATCCTCTACCCTATCCTCTATCCTATCCTATCCTCTATCCAATCCTATCCTCTATCTTATTCTATACTCTACCCTATCCTATCCTCTATCCTATCCTGTCCTCTATCCTATCCTCTCCTCTATCCTATCCTATCCTCTATCCTATCCTACCCTCTATCGTATCCTATCCTATCCTCTATCCTGTCCTATCCTATATCCTATCCTATCCTCTATCCTATCCTATACTCTATCCTATCCTATCCTATATCCTATCCTATCCTCTATCCTATCCAATCCCCTATCCTATGCTCTATCCGATCGCATCCTATCCTCTATCCTATTCTATCCTCTATCCTATCCAATCCCCTATCCTATCCGCTATCCGATGCTATCCTCTATCCTACCCTATCCTCTATAATTTCGTATCCTATATCCTATCCTATCCGCTATCCTGCCCTATCCTCTATCCTATAATATCCCCTATCCTATCCAATCCTCTATCCTATCCTCTACCCTATCCTCTATCCTATCCTATCCTCTATCCAATCCTATCCTCTATCCTATTCTATACTCTACCCTATCCTATCCGCTATCCTATCCTATCCTCTATCCTACCCTATCCTCTATCCTATCCAATCCCCTATCCTATCCTCTATCCGATCCTATCCTCTATCGTATCCTATCCTCTATAATATCCTATCCTCTATCCTATCCTATCCTCTATCGTATCCTATCCTCTATCCTATCCTATCCTCTATCCTATCCTATCCTCTATCCTATCCTGTCCTCTATCCTATCCTATCCTATCCTCTATCCTATCCTACCCTCTATCCTATCCTATCCTATCCTCTATCCTATCCTATCCTCTATCCTATCCTATCCTCTATCCTATCCTATCCTCTATCCTATCCTATCCTATCCTCTATCCTATCCTATCCTCTATCGTCTCCTGTCCTCTATCCTATACAATCCTCTATCCTATCCTCTATCGTCTCCTGTCCACGATCCTATACAATCCCCTATCCTATCCTCTATCGTCTCCTATTCTCTATCCTATACAATCCCCTATCCTATCCTCTATCGTCTCCTATTCTCTATCCTATACAATCCCCTATCCTATCCTCTATCGTCTCCAACTGTCTATCCTATCCAATCCCCTATAATATCCTCTATCGTCTCCTATCCTCTATCCTATCCAATCCCCTATCATATCCTCTATCCTATCCAATACTCTATCCTATCCTCTATCCTATCCTCTATCGTCTCCAATTGTCTATCCTATCCAATCCCCTATCCTATCCTCTATCCGATCCTATCCTCTATCCAATCCTATCCTCTATCCTATCCTATCCTCTATCCTATCCTCTATCCTATCCTATCCTCTATCCTATCCTATCCTTGTCCTATCCTATCCTCTATCGTCTCCTATCCTCTATCCTATACAATCCCCTATCCTATCCTCTATCCTATCCTCTATCCTATCCTATCCTCGATCCTATCCTATCATCTATCCTATCCACTATCGTATACTACCCTCTATCCTATCCTATCCTCTATCCTATCCTATCCTCTATCCTATCCTATCCTCTATCCTATCCTATCCTCTATCCTATCCTATCCTCTATCCTATCCTATTCTGTATCCTATCCTATCCTATCCTCTATCCTATCCTATCCTCTATCGTCTCCTCTCCTCTATCCTATACAATCCCCTAGCCTATCCTCTATCGTCTCCTATTCTCTATCATATACAATCCCCTATCCTATCCTCTATCGTCCCCAATAGTCTATCCTATCCAATCCCCTATCCTATCCTCTATCCGATCCTATCCTCTATCGTCTCCTATCCTCTATCCTATACAATCCCCTATCCTATCCTCTATCCTATCCTCTATCCTATCCTATCCTCTATCCTATCCTATCATCTATCCTATCCACTATCGTATCCTACCCTCTATCCTATCCTATCCTCTATCCTATCCTATCCTCTATCCTATCCTATCCTCTATCCTATCCTATTCTGTATCCTATCCTATCCTATCCTCTATCCTATCCTATCCTCTATCGTCTCCTCTCCTCTATCCTATACAATCCCCTAGCCTATCCTCTATCGTCTCCTATTCTCTATCATATACAATCCCCTATCCTATCCTCTATCGTCCCCAATTGTCTATCCTATCCAATCCCCTATCCTATCCTCTATCCGATCCTATCCTCTATCGTATCCTATACTCTATCCTATCCAATCCCCTATCCTATCCTCTATCCTATACTATCCTCTATCCTATCCTATCCTCTATCCTATCCTATACTGTATGCTATCCTATCCTCTATCCTATCCTATCCTCTATCGTCTCCTGACCTCTATCCTATACAATCCCCTATCCTATCCTCTATCGTCTCCTCTCCTCTATCCTATACAATCCCCTAGCCTATCCTCTATCGTCTCCTATTCTCTATCATATACAATCCCCTATCCTATCCTCTATCGTCTCCAATTGTCTATCCTATCCAATCCCCTATCCTATCCTCTATCCGATCCTATCCTCTATCCAATCCTATCCTCTATCCTATCCTATCCTCTATCCTATCCTCTATCCTATCCTCTATCCTATCCTATCCTCTATCCTATCCTATCCTTGTCCTATCCTATCCTCTATCGTCTCCTATCCTCTATCCTATACAATCCCCTATCCTATCCTCTATCCTATCCTATCCTCTATCCTATCCTATCCTCTATCCTATCCTACCCTCTATCCTATCCTATCCTATCCCCTATCCTATCCTATCCTCTATCCTATCCTATCCTCTATCCTATCCTATCCTCTATCCTATCCTATCCTCTATCCTATCCTATCCTGTATCCTATCCTATCCTATCCTCTATCCTATCCTATCCTCTATCGTCTCCTCTCCTCTATCCTATACAATCCCCTAGCCTATCCTCTATCGTCTCCTATTCTCTATCATATACAATCCCCTATCCTATCCTCTATCGTCCCCCATTGTCTATCCTATCCAATCCAATATCCTATCCTCTATCCGATCCTATCCTCTATCGTATCCTATACTCTATCCTATCCAATCCCCTATCCTATCCTCTATCCTATACTATCCTCTATCCTATCCTATCCTCTATCCTATCCTATACTGTATGCTATCCTATCCTCTATCCTATCCTATCCTCTATCGTCTCCTGTCCTCTATCCTATACAATCCCCTATCCTATCCTCTATCGTCTCCTATTCTCTATCCTATCCAATCCCCTATAATATCCTCTATCGTCTCCTATCCTCTATCCTATCCAATCCCCTATCCTATCCTCTATATTATCCAATCCTCTAGCCTATTCTCTATCCTATCCAATCCTCTATCCTATCCTCTATCCTATCCAATCCTCTATCCTATCCTCTATCCTATCCTCTATCCTATCCTATCCTCTATCGTCTCCTGTCCTCTATCCTATACAATCCCCTATCCTATCCTCTATCGTCTCCTGTCCTCTATCCTATCCAATCCCCTATAATTTCCTCTATCGTCTCCTATCCTCTATCCCATCCAATCCCCTATCCTATCCGCTATCCTATCCAATCCTCTATCCTATCCTCTATCCTATCCTCTATCCTATCCTATCCTCTATCCTATCCAATCCCCTATCCTTTCCTCTATTCGATCCGCTCCTGTATAATATCTTATCCTCTATCCTATCCTGTCCTCTATCCTATAATATCATCCATCCTATCCTGTTCTCTATCCTACAATATCCTATCCTCTATCGTATCCTATCCTCTATCCTATCCTATCCTCTATAATATCCTATCCTCTATCCCATCCTATACTCTATCCTATCCTATCCTCTATCCTATCCTATCCTCTATCCTATCCTATACTCTATCCTATCCTATCCTGTATCCTATCCTATCCTCTATCCTATCCTATTCTGTATCCTATCCTACCCTATCCTCTATCCTATCCTATCCTCTATCGTCTCCTGTCCTCTATCCTATACAATCCCCTAGCCTATCCTCTATCGTCTCCTATTCTCTATCATATACAATCCCCTATCCTATCCTCTATCGTCCCCAATTGTCTATCCTATCCAATCCCCTATCCTATCCTCTATCCGATCCTATCCTCTATCGTATCCTATACTCTATCCTATCCAATCCCCTATCCTATCCTCTATCCTATACTATCCTCTATCCTATCCTATCCTCTATCCTATCCTATACTGTATGCTATCCTATCCTCTATCCTATCCTATCCTCTATCGTCTCCTGTCCTCTATCCTATACAATCCCCTATCCTATCCTCTATCGTCTCCTATTCTCTATCCTATCCAATCCCCTATAATATCCTCTATCGCCTCCTATCCTCTATCCTATCCAATCCCCTATCCTATCCTCTATCCTATCCAATCCTCTAGCCTATCTTCTATCCTATCCAATCCCCTATCCTATCCTCTATCCTATCCAATCCTCTATCCTATCCTCTATCCTATCTTCTATCCTATCCTATCCTCTATCGTCTCCTGTCCTCTATCCTATACAATCCCCTATCCTATCCTCTATCGTCTCCTATCCTCTATCCTATCCAATCCCCTATAATATCCTCTATCGTCTCCTATCCTCTATCCCATCCAATCCCCTATCCTATCCTCTATCCTATCCAATCCTCTATCCTATCCTCTATCCTATCCTCTACCCTATCCTATCCTCTATCCTATCCAATCCCCTATCCTTTCCTCTATTCGATCCGCTCCTGTATAATATCATATCCTCTATCCTATCCT
Organism: Halictus rubicundus; assembly: GCF_050948215.1. Taxonomy (NCBI): domain Eukaryota; kingdom Metazoa; phylum Arthropoda; class Insecta; order Hymenoptera; family Halictidae; genus Halictus; species Halictus rubicundus. The sequence continues at coordinate 74,395 of NW_027488696.1, forward strand.
GTCCTCTATCCTATAATATCATCCATCCTATCCTGTTCTCTATCCTACAATATCCTATCCTCTATCGTATCCTATCCTCTATCCTATCCTATCCTCTATAATATCCTATCCTCTATCCCATCCTATACTCTATCCTATCCTATCCTCTATCCTATCCTATCCTCTATCCTATCCTATACTCTATCCGATCCAATCCTCTATCCTATCCTCTATCCTATAATCTATCCTATCCTATCCTCTACCATATCCTATCCTCTATCCTATCCACTATCGTATCCTATCCTCTATCGTATCCAATCCTATATCCTATCCTCTATTCAATCCAATCCTCTATCCTATCCAATCCTCTATCCTATCCTATCCTCTATCCTATCCTATCCTCTATCCTATCCTCTATCCTATCCTATCCTCTATAATATCCTATCCTCTATCCCATCCTATACTCTATCCTATCCTATCCTCTATCCTATCCTATCCTCTATCCTATCCTATACTCTATCCTATCCTATCCTCTATCCTATCCTATCCTCTATCGTCTCCTGTCCTCTATCCTATACAATCCCCTATCCTATCCTCTATCCTATCCTATCCTCTATCGTCTCCTGTCCTCTATCCTATACAATCCCCTATCCTATCCTCTATCGTCTCCTATCCTCTATCCTATCAAATCCCCTATAATATCCTCTATCGTCTCCTATCCTCTATCCTATCCAATCCCCTATCCTATTCTCTATCCTATCCAATCCTCTATCCTATCCTCTATGCTATCCTCTTTCCTATCCTCTGTCCTATCCTATCCTCTATCCTATCCAATCCCCTATCCTTTCCTCTATTCGATCCTCTCCTGTATAATATCGTATCCTCTATCCTATCCTGTCCTCTATCCTATAATATCATCCATCCTATCCTGTTCTCTATCCTACAATATCCTATCCTCTATCGTATCCTATCCTCTATCCTATCCTATCCTCTATCCTATCCTATGCTCTATCCTATCCTATCCTCTATAATATCCTAACGTTCATCCTATCCAATCCTATATCCTATCCTATCCGCTATCCTATCCTATCCTCTATCCTATCCTATCCTCTATCCTATCCAATCACCTATCCGATCCTCTATCCTATCCTTTACACTATCCTATCCTATCCTCAGTCCTATCCTATCCTCTATCCTCTCCTATTCTCGATCCTATTCTATACTCGATCCTATCCTATTATCTATCCCATCCTATCCTCTATCCTATCCTCTCCTATCCTCTATCCTATCCTATCCTCTATAATATCGTATCCTATATCCTATCCTATCCTTTATCGTATCCTATCCTCTATCCTATCCTATCCTCTATCCTATCCTATCCTCTATCCTATCCTGTCCTCTATCCTATCCTCTCCTCTATCCTATCCTCTATCCCATCCTATACTCTATCCTATCCTATCCTCTATCCTATCCTATCCTCTATCCTATCCTATACTCTATCCGATCCAATCCTCTATCCTATCCTCTATCCTATAATCTATCCTATCCTATCCTCTACCATATCCTATCCTCTATCCTATCCACTATCGTATCCTATCCTCTATCGTATCCAATCCTATATCCTATCCTCTATTCAATCCAATCCTCTATCCTATCCAATCCTCTATCCTATCCTATCCTCTATCCTATCCTATCCTCTATCCTATCCTCTATCCTATCCTATCCTCTATAATATCCTATCCTCTATCCCATCCTATACTCTATCCTATCCAATCCTCTATCCTATCCTATCCTCTATCCTATCCTATACTCTATCCTATCCTATCCTCTATCCTATCCTATCCTCTATCGTCTCCTGTCCTCTATCCTATACAATCCCCTATCCTATCCTCTATCCTATCCTATCCTCTATCGTCTCCTGTCCTCTATCCTATACAATCCCCTATCCTATCCTCTATCGTCTCCTATCCTCTATCCTATCAAATCCCCTATAATATCCTCTATCGTCTCCTATCCTCTATCCTATCCAATCCCCTATCCTATTCTCTATCCTATCCAATCCTCTATCCTATCCTCTATGCTATCCTCTTTCCTATCCTCTGTCCTATCCTATCCTCTATCCTATCCAATCCCCTATCCTTTCCTCTATTCGATCCTCTCCTGTATAATATCGTATCCTCTATCCTATCCTGTCCTCTATCCTATAATATCATCCATCCTATCCTGTTCTCTATCCTACAATATCCTATCCTCTATCGTATCCTATCCTCTATCCTATCCTATCCTCTATCCTATCCTATGCTCTATCCTATCCTATCCTCTATAATATCCTAACGTTCATCCTATCCAATCCTATATCCTATCCTATCCGCTATCCTATCCTATCCTCTATCCTATCCTATCCTCTATCCTATCCAATCACCTATCCGATCCTCTATCCTATCCTTTACACTATCCTATCCTATCCTCAGTCCTATCCTATCCTCTATCCTCTCCTATTCTCTATCCTATTCTATACTCGATCCTATCCTATTATCTATCCCATCCTATCCTCTATCCTATCCTCTCCTATCCTCTATCCTATCCTATCCTCTATAATATCGTATCCTATATCCTATCCTATCCATTATCGTATCCTATCCTCTATCCTATCCTATCCTCTATCCTATCCTATCCTCTATCCTATCCTGTCCTCTATCCTATCCTCTCCTCTATCGTATCCTCTATCCTATCCTATCCTCTATCCTATCCTATCCTGTATCCTATCCTATCCAATCCCCTATCATATCCTCTATCCTATCCTATCCTGTATCCTATCCTATCCAATCCCCTATCATATCCTCTATCCTATCCAATACTCTATCCTATCCTCTATCCTATCCTCTATCGTATCCTCTGTCCTATCCTATCCTCTATCGTCTCCTGTCCTCTATCCTATACAATCCCCTATCCTATCCTCTATCGTCTCCTATTCTCTATCCTATCCAATCCCCTATAATATCCTCTATCGTCTCCTATCCTCTATCCTATCCAATCCCCTATCCAATCCTCTATCCTATCCAATCCTCTAGCCTATCTTCTATCCTATCCAATCCCCTATCCTATCCTCTATCCTATCCAATCCTCTATCCTATCCTCTATCCTATCCTCTATCCTATCCTATCCTCTATCGTCTCCTGTCCTCTATCCTATACAATCCCCTATCCTATCCTCTATCGTCTCCTATCCTCTATCCTATCCAATCCCCTATAATATCCTCTATCGTCTCCTATCCTCTATCCCATCCAATCCCCTATCCTATCCTCTATCCTATCCAATCCTCTATCCTATCCTCTATCCTATCCTCTATCCTATCCTATCCTCTATCCTATCCAATCCCCTATCCTTTCCTCTATTCGATCCGCTCCTGTATAATATCTTATCCTCTATCCTATCCTGTCCTCTATCCTATAATATCATCCATCCTATCCTGTTCTCTATCCTACAATATCCTATCCTCTATCGTATCCTATCCTCTATCCTATCCTATCCTCTATAATATCCTATCCTCTATCCCATCCTATACTCTATCCTATCCTATCCTCTATCCTATCCTATCCTCTATCCTATCCTATACTCTATCCGATCCAATCCTCTATCCTATCCTCTATCCTATAATCTATCCTATCCTATCCTCTACCATATCCTATCCTCTATCCTATCCACTATCGTATCCTATCCTCTATCGTATCCAATCCTATATCCTATCCTCTATTCAATCCAATCCTCTATCCTATCCAATCCTCTATCCTATCATATCCTCTATCCTTTCCTATCCTCTATCCTATCCTATCCTCTATCCTATCCTATCCTCTATAATATCCTATCCTCTATCCCATCCTATACTCTATCCTATCCTATCCTCTATCCTATCCTATCCTCTATCCTATCCTATACTCTATCCTATCCTATCCTCTATCCTATCCTATCCTCTATCGTCTCCTGTCCTCTATCCTATACAATCCCCTATCCTATCCTCTATCCTATCCTATCCTCTATCGTCTCCTGTCCTCTATCCTATACAATCCCCTATCCTATCCTCTATCGTCTCCTATCCTCTATCCTATCCTCTATGCTATCCTCTTTCCTATCCTCTGTCCTATCCTATCCTCTATCCTATCCAATCCCCTATCCTTTCCTCTATTCGATCCTCTCCTGTATAATATCGTATCCTCTATCCTATCCTGTCCTCTATCCTATAATATCATCCATCCTATCCTGTTCTCTATCCTACAATATCCTATCCTCTATCGTATCCTATCCTCTATCCTATCCTATCCTCTATCCTATCCTATGCTCTATCCTATCCTATCCTCTATAATATCCTAACGTCCATCCTATCCAATCCTATATCCTATCCTATCCGCTATCCTATCCTATCCTCTATCCTATCCTATCCTCTATCCTATCCAATCACCTATCCGATCCTCTATCCTATCCTTTACACTATCCTATCCTATCCTCAGTCCTATCCTATCCTCTATCCTCTCCTATTCTCTATCCTATTCTATACTCGATCCTATCCTATTATCTATCCCATCCTATCCTCTATCCTATCCTCTCCTATCCTCTATCCTATCCTATCCTCTATAATATCGTATCCTATATCCTATCCTATCCTTTATCGTATCCTATCCTCTATCCTATCCTATCCTCTATCCTATCCTATCCTCTATCCTATCCTGTCCTCTATCCTATCCTCTCCTCTATCCTATCCTCTATCCTATCCTATCCTCTATCCTATCCTATCCTGTATCCTATCCTATCCAATCCCCTATCATATCCTCTATCCTATCCAATACTCTATCCTATCCTCTATCCTATCCTCTATCGTATCCTCTGTCCTATCCTATCCTCTATCGTCTCCTGTCCTCTATCCTATACAATCCCCTATCCTATCCTCTATCGTCTCCTATTCTCTATCCTATCCAATCCCCTATAATATCCTCTATCGTCTCCTATCCTCTATCCTATCCAATCCCCTATCCTATCCTCTATCCTATCCAATCCTCTAGCCTATCTTCTATCCTATCCAATCCCCTATCCTATCCTCTATCCTATCCAATCCTCTATCCTATCCTCTATCCTATCCTATCCTCTATCGTCTCCTGTCCTCTATCCTATACAATCCCCTATCCTATCCTCTATCGTCTCCTATCCTCTATCCTATCCAATCCCCTATAATATCCTCTATCGTCTCCTATCCTCTATCCCATCCAATCCCCTATCCTATCCTCTATCCTATCCAATCCTCTATCCTATCCTCTATCCTATCCTCTATCCTATCCTATCCTCTATCCTATCCAATCCCCTATCCTTTCCTCTATTCGATCCGCTCCTGTATAATATCTTATCCTCTATCCTATCCTGTCCTCTATCCTATAATATCATCCATCCTATCCTGTTCTCTATCCTACAATATCCTATCCTCTATCGTATCCTATCCTCTATCCTATCCTATCCTCTATAATATCCTATCCTCTATCCCATCCTATACTCTATCCTATCCTATCCTCTATCCTATCCTATCCTCTATCCTATCCTATACTCTATCCGATCCAATCCTCTATCCTATCCTCTATCCTATAATCTATCCTATCCTATCCTCTACCATATCCTATCCTCTATCCTATCCACTATCGTATCCTATCCTCTATCGTATCCAATCCTATATCCTATCCTCTATTCAATCCAATCCTCTATCCTATCCAATCCTCTATCCTATCCTATCCTCTATCCTATCCTATCCTCTATCCTATCCTATCCTCTATCCTATCCTATCCTCTATAATATCCTATCCTCTATCCCATCCTATACTCTATCCTATCCTATCCTCTATCCTATCCTATCCTCTATCCTATCCTATACTCTATCCTATCCTATCCTCTATCCTATCCTATCCTCTATCGTCTCCTGTCCTCTATCCTATACAATCCCCTATCCTATCCTCTATCCTATCCTATCCTCTATCGTCTCCTGTCCTCTATCCTATACAATCCCCTATCCTATCCTCTATCGTCTCCTATCCTCTATCCTATCCAATCCCCTATAATATCCTCTATCGTCTCCTATCCTCTATCCTATCCAATCCCCTATCCTATTCTCTATCCTATCCAATCCTCTATCCTATCCTCTATGCTATCCTCTTTCCTATCCTCTGTCCTATCCTATCCTCTATCCTATCCAATCCCCTATCCTTTCCTCTATTCGATCCTCTCCTGTATAATATCGTATCCTCTATCCTATCCTGTCCTCTATCCTATAATATCATCCATCCTATCCTGTTCTCTATCCTACAATATCCTATCCTCTATCGTATCCTATCCTCTATCCTATCCTATCCTCTATCCTATCCTATGCTCTATCCTATCCTATCCTCTATAATATCCTAACGTCCATCCTATCCAATCCTATATCCTATCCTATCCGCTATCCTATCCTATCCTCTATCCTATCCTATCCTCTATCCTATCCAATCACCTATCCGATCCTCTATCCTATCCTTTACACTATCCTATCCTATCCTCAGTCCTATCCTATCCTCTATCCTCTCCTATTCTCTATCCTATTCTATACTCGATCCTATCCTATTATCTATCCCATCCTATCCTCTATCCTATCCTCTCCTATCCTCTATCCTATCCTATCCTCTATAATATCGTATCCTATATCCTATCCTATCCTCTATCGTATCCTATCCTCTATCCTATCCTATCCTCTATCCTATCCTATCCTCTATCCTATCCTGTCCTCTATCCTATCCTCTCCTCTATCCTATCCTCTATCCTATCCTATCCTCTATCCTATCCTATCCTGTATCCTATCCTATCCAATCCCCTATCATATCCTCTATCCTATCCAATACTCTATCCTATCCTCTATCCTATCCTCTATCGTATCCTCTGTCCTATCCTATCCTCTACTATCCTGTCCACTATCCTATACAATCCCCTATCCTATCCTCTATCGTCTCCTATTCTCTATCCTATACAATCCCCTATCCTATCCTCTATCGTCTCCAATTGTCTATCCTATCCAATCCCCTATCCTATCCTCTATCCGATCCTATCCTCTATCCAATCCTATCCTCTATCCTATCCTATCCTCTATCCTATCCTCTATCCTATCCTCTATCCTATCCTATCCTCTATCCTATCCTATCCTTGTCCTATCCTATCCTCTATCGTCTCCTGTCCTCTATCCTATACAATCCCCTATCCTATCCTCTATCCTATCCTTTATCCTATCCTATCCTCTATCCTATCCTATCCTCTATCCTATCCTATCCTATCCTCTATCCTATCCTATCCTCTATCCTATCCTATCCTCTATCCTATCCTATCCTCTATCCTATCCTATCCTCTATCCTATCCTATCCTGTATCCTATCCTATGCTGTATCCTATCCTATCCTCTATCCTATCCTATCCTCTATCCTATAATATCCTCTATCCTATCCTATCCTCTATAATATCCTATCCTCTATCGTATCCTATCCTCTATCCTATCCTCTATCCTATGCTATCCTCTATCCTATCATATCCTCTATCCTATCCTATCCTCTATCCTATCCTATCCTCAATCCTATCCTATCCTCTATCCTATCCTATCCTCTATCCTATCCTATCCTCTATCCTATCCTATCCTGTATCCTATCCTATATTCTATCCTATCCTACCCTATCCTATCCTCTATCCTATCCTATCCTCTATCCTATCCTACCCTATCCTATCCTCTATCCTATCCTATCCTCTATCGTCTCCTGTCCACTAGCCTATACAATCCCCTATCCTATCCTCTATCGTCTCCTATCCTCTATCCTATACAATCCCCTATCCTATCCTCTATCGTCTCCTATTGTCTATCCTATCCAATCACCTATCCGATCCTCTATCCTATCCTTTCCTCTATTCTATCCTATCCTCAATCCTATCCTATCCTCTATCCTATCCTATCCTATCCTCTATCCTATCCTCTATCCTATCCTATCCTCTATCCTATCATATCCTCTATCCTATCCTATCCTCTATCCTATCCTATCCTCTATCCTATCCTATCCTCTATCCTATCCTATCCTCTATCCTATTCTATACTCTATCCTATCCTATCCTCTATCCAATCCTATCCTCTATCCTATCTTATCCTCTATCCTATCCTATCCTCTATCCTATCCTATCCTCTATCCTATCCTATCCTCTATCCTATCCTATCCTCTATCCTATCCAATCCTATATCCTATCCTGTATCCAATCCAATCCCCGATCCTATCCAATCCCCTATCCTATCCTTTCCTCTATCCTATCCAATCCTCTATAATATCCTATCCTCTATCCTATCCTATCCTCTAGCCTATCCTATCCTCTATCCTATCCTATCCTATCCTCTATCCTATCATATCCTCTATCCTATCCTATCCTCTATCCTATCCTATCCTCTATAATATCCTATCCTCTATCGTATCCTATCCTCTATCCTATCCTCTATCCTATCCTATCCTCTATCCTATCATATCCTCTATCCTATCCTATCCTCTATCCTATCCTATCCTCAATCCTATCCTATCCTATCCTCTATCCTATCCTATCCTCTATCGTCTCCTGTCCTCTATCCTATACTATCCTCTATCATATCCTCTATCGTCTCCTATCGTTTATCCTATCCAATCCCCTATCCTATCCTTTCCTCTATCCTATCCTATCCTCTATCCTATCCAATCCTATATCCTATCCTCTATCCAATCCAATCCTCTATCCTATCCTATCCTCTATCAGATCCTATCCTCTATCCTACACTATCCTCTATCCTATCCTATCCTCTATCCTATCCTATCCTCTATCCTATCCAATCCCCTATCCTATCCTTTCCTCTATCCTATCCTATCCTCTATCCTATCCAATCCTATATCCTATCCTCTATCCAATCCAATTCTCTATCCTATCCTATCCTCTATCATATCCTATCCTCTATCCTACACTATCCTCTATCCTATCCTATCCTCTATCCTATCCTATCCTCTATCCTATCCTATCCTCTATAATATCCTATCCTCTATCCTATCCTATCCTCTATCCTATCCTATCCTATCCTCTATCCTATCCTATCCTCTATCCTATCCTATCCTCTATCCTATCCTATCCTCTATCCAATCCAATCCTCTATCCTATCCTATCCTCTATCATATCCTATCCTCTATCCTACACTATCCTCTATCCTATCCTATCCTCTATCCTATCCTATCCTCTATAATATCCTATCCTCTATCCTATCCTATCCTCTATCCTATCCAATCCTATATCCTATCCTCTATCCTATCCTATCCTCTATCCTATCCTATCCTCTATCCTATCCTATCCTCTATCCTATCCTATCCTCTATCCTATCCAATCCTATATCCTATCCTCTATCCAATCCAATTCTCTATCCTATCCTATCCTCTATCATATCCTATCCTCTATCCTACACTATCCTCTATCCTATCCTATCCTCTATCCTATCCAATCCCCTATCCTATCCTTTCCTCTATCCTATCCAATCCTCTATAATATCCTATCCTCTATCCTATCCTATCCTCTATCCTATCCTATCCTATCCTCTATCCTATCCTATCCTCTATCCTATCCTATCCTCTATCCTATCCTATCCTCTATCCTATCCTATCCTCTATCCTATCCTATCATCTATCCTATCCTATCCTCGATCCTATCCTCTATCCTATCCTCTATCCTATCCTATCATCTATCCTATCCACTATCGTATCCTATCCTCTATCCTATCCAATCCTATATGCTATCCTCTATCCAATCCAATCCTCTATGCTATCCTATCCTATCCTCTATCCTATCCTATCCTCTATCCTATCCTATCCTCTATCCTATCCAATCCTATATCCTATCCTCTATCCAATCCAATCCTCTATCCTATCCTATCCTCTATCCTATCCTATCCTCTATCCTATCCTATCCTCTATCCTATCCTATCCTCTATCCTATTCTATACTCTATCCAACCTAACCTCTATCCTTTCCTATCCTCTATCCAATCCTATCCTCTATCCTATCTTATCCTCTATCCTATCCTATCCTCTATCCTATCCTATCCTCTATCCTATCCTCTATCCTATCCTATCCTCTATCCTATCCTCTATCCTATCCTATCCTCTATCGTATCCTATCCTCTATCCTATCCAATCCTATATCCTATCCTCTATCCAATCCAATCCTCTATCCTATCCTATCCTCTATCCTATCCTATCCTCTATCCTATCCTATCCTCTATCCTATCCTATCCTCTATCCTATCCTATCCTCTATCCTATCCAATCCTATATCCTATCCTCTATCCAATCCAATCCTCGATCCTATCCTATCCTCTATCCTATCCTATCCTATCCTCTATCCTATCCTATCCTCTATCGTCTCCTGTCCTCTATCCTATACTATCCTCTATCATATCCTCTATCGTCTCCTATCGTTTATCCTATCCAATCCCCTATCCTATCCTTTCCTCTATCCTATCCAATCCTCTATAATATCCTATCCTCTATCCTATCCTATCCTCTATCCTATCCTATCCTCTATCCTATCCTATCCTCTATCCTATCCTATCCTCTATCCTATCCTATCCTATCCTCTATCCTGTCCTATCCTCTATCATATCCTATCCTCTATCCTATCCTATCCTCTATCCTATCCTATCCTCTATCCTATCCTATCATCTATCCTATCCTATCCTCGATCCTATCCTCTATCCTATCCTCTATCCTATCCTATCATCTATCCTATCCACTATCGTATCCTATCCTCTATCCTATCCAATCCTATATGCTATCCTCTATCCAATCCAATCCTCTATGCTATCCTATCCTATCCTCTATCCTATCCTATCCTCTATCCTATCCTATCCTCTATCCTATCCAATCCTATATCCTATCCTCTATCCAATCCAATCCTCTATCCTATCCTATCCTCTATCCTATCCTATCCTCTATCCTATCCTATCCTCTATCCTATCCTATCCTCTATCCTATTCTATACTCTATCCAACCTAACCTCTATCCTTTCCTATCCTCTATCCAATCCTATCCTCTATCCTATCTTATCCTCTATCCTATCCTATCCTCTATCCTATCCTATCCTCTATCCTATCCTCTATCCTATCCTATCCTCTATCCTATCCTCTATCCTATCCTATCCTCTATCGTATCCTATCCTCTATCCTATCCAATCCTATATCCTATCCTCTATCCAATCCAATCCTCTATCCTATCCTATCCTCTATCCTATCCTATCCTCTATCCTATCCTATCCTCTATCCTATCCTATCCTCTATCCTATCCTATCCTCTATCCTATCCAATCCTATATCCTATCCTCTATCCAATCCAATCCTCGATCCTATCCTATCCTCTATCCTATCCTATCCTATCCTCTATCCTATCCTATCCTATCCTCTATCCTATCCTATCCTCTATCGTCTCCTGTCCTCTATCCTATACTATCCTCTATCATATCCTCTATCGTCTCCTATCGTTTATCCTATCCAATCCCCTATCCTATCCTTTCCTCTATCCTATCCAATCCTCTATAATATCCTATCCTCTATCCTATCCTATCCTCTATCCTATCCTATCCTCTATCCTATCCTATCCTCTATCCTATCCTATCCTCTATCCTATCCTATCCTCTATCCTATCCTATCCTATCCTCTATCCTGTCCTATCCTCTATCATATCCTATCCTCTATCCTATCCTATCCTCTATCCTATCCTATCCTCTATCCTATCCTATCATCTATCCTATCCTATCCTCGATCCTATCCTCTATCCTATCCTCTATCCTATCCTATCCTCTATCCTCTCCACTATCGTATCCTATCCTCTATCCTATCCAATCCTATATGCTATCCTCTATCCAATCCAATCCTCTATCCTATCCTATCCTATCCTCTATCCTATCCAATCCTATATGCTATTCTCTATCCAATCCAATTCTCTATCCTATCCTATCCTATCCTCTATCCTATCCTATCCTCTATCCTATCCTCTATCCTATCCTATCCTCTATCCTATCCAATCCTATATCCTATCCTCTATACAATCCATTCCTCTATCCTATCCTATCCTCTATCATATCCTGTCCTCTATCCTACACTATCCTCTATCCTATCCTATCCTCTATCATATCCTATCCTCTATCCTACACTATCCTCTATCCTATCCTATCCTCTATCCTATCCAATCCCCTATCCTATCCTTTCCTCTATCCTATCCAATCCTCTATAATATCCTATCCTCTATCCTATCCTATCCTCTATCCTATCCTGTCCTATCCTCTATCCTATCCTATCCTCTATCCTATCCTATCCTCTATCCTATCCTATCCTCTATCCTATCCTATCCTCTATCCTATCCTATCATCTATCCTATCCTATACTCGATCCTATCCTCTATCCTATCCTCTATCCTATCCTATCCTCTATCCTATCCACTATCGTATCCTATCCTCTATCCTATCCAATCCTATATGCTATCCTCTATCCAATCCAATCCTCTATCCTATCCTATCCTATCCTCTATCCTATCCTATCCTCTATCCTATCCTATCCTCTATCCTATCCAATCCTATATCCTATCCTCTATCCAATCCAATCCTCTATCCTATCCTATCCTCTATCCTATCCTATCCTATCCTCTATCCTATCCTATCCTCTATCCTATCCTATCCTCTATCCTATTCTATACTCTATCCAACCTAACCTCTATCCTTTCCTATCCTCTATCCAATCCTATCCTCTATCCTATCTTATCCTCTATCCTATCCTATCCTCTATCCTATCCTATCCTCTATCCTATCCTATCCTCTATCCTATCCTCTATCCTATCCAATCCTCTATCGTATCCTATCCTCTATCCTATCCAATCCTATATCCTATCCTCTATCCAATCCAATCCTCTATCCTATCCTATCCTCTATCCTATCCTATCCTCTATCCTATCCTATCCTCTATCCTATCCTATCCTCTATCCTATCCAATCCTATATCCTATCCTCTATCCAATCCAATCCTCGATCCTATCCTATCCTCTATCCTATCCTATCCTATCCTCTATCCTATCCTATCCTATCCTCTATCCTATCCTATCCTCTATCCTATCCTATCCTCTATCCTATCCTATCCTATCCTCTATCCTGTCCTATCCTCTATCATATCCTATCCTCTATCCTATCCTATCCTCTATTCTATCCTATCCTCTATCCTATCCTATCATCTATCCTATCCTATCCTCGATCCTATCCTCTATCCTATCCTCTATCCTATCCTATCCTCTATCCTCTCCACTATCGTATCCTATCCTCTATCCTATCCAATCCTATATGCTATCCTCTATCCAATCCAATCCTCTATCCTATCCTATCCTATCCTCTATCCTATCCAATCCTATATGCTATTCTCTATCCAATCCAATTCTCTATCCTATCCTAGCCTATCCTCTATCCTATCCTATCCTCTATCCTATCCTCTATCCTATCCTATCCTCTATCCTATCCAATCCTATATCCTATCCTCTATACAATCCAATCCTCTATCCTATCCTATCCTCTATCATATCCTGTCCTCTATCCTACACTATCCTCTATCCTATCCTATCCTCTATTCTATCCTATCCTCTATCCTATCCTATCCTCTATCCTATCCTATCCTCTATAATATCCTATCCTCTATCCTATCCTATCCTCTATCCTATCCTATCCTCTATCCTATCCAATCCTATATCCTATCCTCTATCCAATCCAATCCTCTATCCTATCCTATCCTCTATCCTATCCTATCCTCTATCCTATCCTATCCTCTATCCTATCCTATCCTCTATCCTATCCAATCCTATATCCTATCCTCAATCCAATCCAATCCTCGATCCTATCCTATCCTCTATCCTATCCTATCCTATCCTCTATCCTATCATATCCTCTATCGTCGCCTGTCCTCTATCCTATACTATCCTCTATCATATCCTCTATCGTCTCCTATCGTTTATCCTATCCAATCCCCTATCCTATCCTTTCCTCTATCCTATCCAATCCTCTATAATATCCTATCCTCTATCCTATCCTATCCTCTATCCTATCCTATCCTATCCTCTATCCTATCATATCCTCTATCCTATCCTATCCTCGATCCTATCCTCTATCCTATCCTCTGTCCTATCCTATCCTCTATCCTATTATATCCTCTATCCTATCCTATCCTCTATCCTATCCTATCCTCTATCCTATCCTATCCTCTATCCTATCCAATCCTATGTCCTATACTCTATCGTATCCTATTCTCAATCCTATCCTATCCTCCATCGTATCCTATCCTCTATCCTATCCTATCCTCTATCCTATCCTATCCTCTATCCTATATTATTCTCTATCCTATTCTATGTTCTATCCGATCCTATCCGAGTATCTATCTTATACTATCCACTATCGTATCCTATCCTCTATCCTATCCAATCCTATATCCTATCCTCTATCCAATCCAATCCTCGATCCTATCCTATAATCTATCCTATCCAATCCCCTATCCTATCCTCTACCCTATCCTATCCTCTATCCTATCCTATCCTCTATCCTATCCTATCCTCTATCCTATCCTATCCTCTATCCTATCCTATCCTCTATCCTATATTATCCTCTATCCTATCCTATCCTCTATCCTATTCTATATTCTATCCGATCCTATCCGATCCTCAATCTTATCCTATCCTCTATCCTATCCTATCCTCATTCCTATCCTATCCGATCCTCTATCTTATCCTATCCTCTATCCTATCCTATCCTCATTCCTATCCTATCCTCATTCCTATCCTATCCTCTATCCTATCGTATCCTCTATCCTGTTGTATACTCTACCCTATCCTATCCGCTATCCTATCCTATCCTCCATCCTATCCTATCCTCTATCCTATCCTCTATCCTATGCTATCCTCTATCCTATCCACTATCGTATCCTATCCAATCCCCTATACTATGCTCTATCCGATCCTATCCTATCCTCTTTCCTATTCTATCCTCTATCCTATCCAATCCCCTATCCTAACCGCTATCCGATCCTATCCTCTATCCTATCCTTTCCTCTATCCTATCCACTATCGTATCCTATCCTCTATCCTATCCAATCCTATATCCTATCCTCTATCCAATCCAATCCTCGATCCTATCCTATCCTCTATCCTATCCTATCATATCCTCTATCCTATCGTATCCTCTATCCTATCCTATCCTCTATGCTATCGTCTCCTCTATCCTATCCTATCCTCTATCCTATCCTATCCTATCCTCTATCCTATCCTATCCTCTATCCTATACTATCCTCTATCCTATCCTATCCGCTATCCTTTCCTCTATTCGATCCCCTCCTCTATAATATCGTATCCTCTATCCTATCCTGTCCTCTATCCTTAATATCATCCATCCTATCCTATTCTCTATCCTATCCAATCCCCTATCCTATCCGCTATCCTATCCTATCCTCTATCCTATCCTTTCCTCTATCCTATCCAATCCCCTATCCTATCCTCTATCCGATCCTATCCTCTATCCTATCCTATCCTCTATAATATCGTATCCTCTATCCTATCCTATCCTATACTCTATCCTATCCTGTCCTCTATCGTCTCCTGTCCTCTATCCTATACTATCCTCTATCATATCGTCTATCGTCTCCTATACTCTATCCTATCCAATCCCCTATCCTATCCTTTCCTCTATCCTATCCAATCCTCAATCCTATCCTATCCTCTATCCTATCCTATCCTCTATCCTATCCTATCCTCTATCCTATTCTATATTCTATCCGATCCTATCCGATCCTCTATCTTATCCTATCCTCTATCCTATCTTATCCTCATTCCTATCCTATCCTCTATCCTATCCTATCCTCTATCCTATTCTATACTCTACCCTATCCTATCCGCTATCCTATCCTATCCTCTATCCTATCCTATCCTCTATCCTATCCTATCCTCTATCCTATCCTATCCTCATTCCTATCCTATCCTCTATCCTATCCTATCCTCTGTCCTATCCAATCCTATATCCTATCCCATCCGCTATCCTATCCTCTATCCTATCCTATCCTCAATCCTATCCTATCCTCTATCCTATCCTATCCTCTATCCTATCCTCTATCCTATCCTCTATCCTATCCTATCCTCTATCCTATCCTATCCTCTATCCTATCCTATCCTCTATCCTATCCTATCCTATCCTCTATCCTATCCTCTATCCTATCCTCGATCCTATCCTATCCTCTATCCTATCCTATCCTCTATCCTATCCTATCCTCTATCCTATCCTATCCTCTATCCTATCCTATCCTCTATCCTATCCTATCCTCTATCCTATCCTATCCTCTATCCTATCCTATCCTCTATCCTATCCTATCCTCTATCCTATCCTATCCTCTATCCTATCCTATCCTCTATCCTATCCTATCCTCTATCCTATCCTATCCTCTATCCTATTCTATATTCTATCCGATCCTATCCGATCCTCAATCTTATCCTATCCTCTATCCTATCCTATCCTCATTCCTATCCTACCCGATCCTCTATCTTATCCTATCCTCTATCCTATCCTATCCTCATTCCTATCCTATCCTCTATCCTATCGTATCCTCTATCCTGTTCTATACTCTACCCTATCCTATCCGCTATCCTATCCTATCCTCCATCCTATCCTATCCTCTATCCTATAGAATCCTATATCCTATCCTATCCGCTATCCTGTCCTACCCTCTATCCTATAATATCACCTATTCTATACAATCCTCTATCCTATCCCCTATCCTATCATATCCTCTATCCTATCCACTATCGTATCCTATCCTTCATCCTATCCAATCCTATTTCCTATCCTCTATCTAATCCAATCCTCTATCCTATCCTATCCTCTATCCTATCCTATCCTCTATCCTATCCTATCCTCTATCCTATCCTATCCTCTATCCTATCCAATCCTCTATCCTATCCCCTATCCTATCCTCTATCCTATCCTCTATCCTATCCACTATCCTATCCTATCCTATCCTCAATCCTATCCTATCCTCAATCCTATCCTATCCACTATCCTATCCTATCCTCTATCGTATCCTATCCTCTATCCTATTCTATATTCTATCCGATCCTATCCGATCCTCTATCTTATCCTATCCTCTATCCTATCCTATCCTCTATCCTATCCTATCCTCTATCCTATCCTGTCCTCTATCGTCTCCTGTCCTCTATCCTATACTATCCTCTATCATATCCTCTATCGTCTCCTATACTCTATCCTATCCAATCCCCTATCCTATCCTTTCCTCTATCCTATCCAATCCTCAATCCTATCCTATCCTCTATCCTATCCTCTATCCTATCCTCTATCCTATCCTATCCTCTATCCTATCCTATCCTCTATCCTATCCTATCCTCTATCCTATCCCCTATCCTATCCTATCCTCTATCCTATCCTATCCTCTATCCTATTCTATATTCTATCCGATTATATCCGATCCTCTATCTTATCCTATCCTCTATCCTATCCTATCCTCAATCCTATCCTATCCTCTATCCTATCCTATCCTCTATCCTATTCTATACTCTACCCTATCCTATCCGCTATCCTATCCTATCCTCCATCCTATCCTATCCTCTATCCTATAGAATCCTATATCCTATCCTATCCGCTATCCTGTCCTACCCTCTATCCTATAATATCACCTATTCTATACAATCCTCTATCCTATCCCCTATCCTATCATATCCTCTATCCTATCCACTATCGTATCCTATCCTTCATCCTATCCAATCCTATTTCCTATCCTCTATCTAATCCAATCCTCTATCCTATCCTATCCTCTATCCTATCCTATCCTCTATCCTATCCTATCCTCTATCCTATCCTATCCTCCATCCTATCCAATCCTATATCCTATCCTATCCGCTATCCTATCCTATCCTCTATCCTATCCTATCCTCTATCCTATCCTATCCTCTATCCTATCCAATCCTCTATCCTATCCCCTATCCTATCCTCTATCCTATCATCTATCCTATCCACTATCCTATCCTATCCTATCCTCAATCCTATCCTATCCTCAATCCTATCCTATCCACTATCCTATCCTATCCTCTATCCTATCCTATCCTCTATCCTATTCTATATTCTATCCGATCCTATCCGATCCTCTATCTTATCCTATCCTCTATCCTATCCTATCCTCTATCCTATCCTATCCTCTATCCTATCCTGTCCTCTATCGTCTCCTGTCCTCTATCCTATACTATCCTCTATCATATCCTCTATCGTCTCCTATACTCTATCCTATCCAATCCCCTATCCTATCCTTTCCTCTATCCTATCCAATCCTCAATCCTATCCTATCCTCTATCCTATCCTCTATCCTATCCTATCCTCTATCCTATCCTATCCTCTATCCTATCCCCTATCCTATCCTCTATCCTATCCTCTATCCTATCCACTATCCTATCCTATCCTCAATCCTATCCTATCCTCTATCCTATCCTATCCTCTATCCTATCCTATCCTCTATCCTATTCTATATTCTATCCGATTATATCCGATCCTCTATCTTATCCTATCCTCTATCCTATCCTATCCTCAATCCTATCCTATCCTCTATCCTATCCTATCCTCTATCCTATTCTATACTCTACCCTATCCTATCCGCTATCCTATCCTATCCTCTATCCTATCCTATCCTCTATCCTATCCTATCCTCTATCCTATCCCCTATCCTATCCTCTATCCTATCCTCTATCCTATCCACTATCCTATCCTATCCTCAATCCTATCCTATCCTCTATCCTATCCTATCCTCTATCGTATCCTATCCTCTATCCTATTCTATATTCTATCCGATTATATCCGATCCTCTATCTTATCCTATCCTCTATCCTATCCTATCCTCAATCCTATCCTATCCTCTATCCTATCCTATCCTCTATCCTATTCTATACTCTACCCTATCCTATCCGCTATCCTATCCTATCCTCTATCCTATCCTATCCTCTATCCTATCCTATCCTCTATCCTATCCTATCCTCATTCCTATCCTATCCTCTATCCTATCCTATCCTATCCTCTATCCTATCCTGTCCTCTATCCTATCCTATCCTCTATCCTATCCTATCCTCATTCCTATCCTATCCTCTATCCTATCCTATCCTCTGTCCTATCCAATCCTATATCCTATCCCATCCGCTATCCTATCCTCTATCCTATCCTATCCTCAATCCTATCCTATCCTCTATCCTATCCTATCCTCTATCCTATCCTCTATCCTATCCTCTATCCTATCCTATCCTCTATCCTATCCTATCCTCTATCCTATCCTATCCTCTATCCTATCCTATCCTCTGTCCTATCCAATCCTATATCCTATCCCATCCGCTATCCTATCCTCTATCCTATCCTATCCTCAATCCTATCCTATCCTCTATCCTATCCTATCCTCTATCCTATCCTCTATCCTATCCTCTATCCTATCCTATCCTCTATCCTATCCTATCCTCTATCCTATCCTATCCTCTATCCTATCCTATCCTCTATCCTATCCTATCCTATCCTCTATCCTATCCTCTATCCTATCCTCTATCCTATCCTATCCTCTATCCTATCCTATCCTCTATCCTATCCTATCCTCTATCCTATCCTATCCTCCATCCTATCCTATCCTCTATCCTATCCTATCCTCTATCCTATCCTATCCTCTATCCTATCCTATCCTCTATCCTATCCTATCCTCTATCCTATCCTATCCTCTATCCTATCCTATCCTCTATCCTATTCTATATTCTATCCGATCCTATCCGATCCTCAATCTTATCCTATCCTCTATCCTATCCTATCCTCATTCCTATCCTATCCGATCCTCTATCTTATCCTATCCTCTATCCTATCCTATCCTCATTCCTATCCTATCCTCTATCCTATCGTATCCTCTATCCTGTTCTATACTCTACCCTATCCTATCCGCTATCCTATCCTATCCTCCATCCTATCCTATCCTCTATCCTATAGAATCCTATATCCTATCCTATCCGCTATCCTGTCCTACCATCTATCCTATAATATCACCTATTCTATACAATCCTCTATCCTATCCCCTATCCTATCATATCCTCTATCCTATCCACTATCGTATCCTATCCTTCATCCTATCCAATCCTATTTCCTATCCTCTATCTAATCCAATCCTCTATCCTATCCTATCCTCTATCCTATTATATCCTCTATCCTATCCTATCCTCTATCCTATCCTATCCTCCATCCTATCCAATCCTATATCCTATCCTATCCGCTATCCTATCCTATCCTCTATCCTATCCTATCCTCTATCCTATCCTATCCTCTATCCTATCCAATCCTCTATCCTATCCCCTA
The DNA here is from genome assembly GCF_050948215.1 of Halictus rubicundus. Classification (NCBI taxonomy): domain Eukaryota; kingdom Metazoa; phylum Arthropoda; class Insecta; order Hymenoptera; family Halictidae; genus Halictus; species Halictus rubicundus. Next base: position 94,840 of record NW_027488696.1, read on the forward strand.
TCCTATCCTCTATCCTATCCTCTATCCTATCCACTATCCTATCCTATCCTATCCTCAATCCTATCCTATCCTCAATCCTATCCTATCCACTATCCTATCCTATCCTCTATCCTATCCTATCCTCTATCCTATTCTATATTCTATCCGATCCTATCCGATCCTCAATCTTATCCTATCCTCTATCCTATCCTCTATCCTATCCTCTATCCTATCCTCTATCCTATCCTCTATCCTATTCTATACTCTACCTTATCCTATCCGCTATCCTATCCTATCCTCTATCCTATCCTATCCTCTATCCTATCCTATCCTCTATCCTATCCTATCCTCTATCCTATCCTATCCTCATTCCTATCCTATCCTCTATCCTATCCTACCCTCTGTCCTATCCAATCCTATATCCTATCCCATCCGCTATCCTATCCTCTATCCTATCCTATCCTCTATTCTATCCTATCCTATCCTCTATCGTATCCAATCCTCTATCCTATCCTCTATCCTATCCTCTATCCTATCCTCTATCCTATTCTCTATCCTATCCTCTATCCTATCCTCTATCCTATCCTCTATCCTATCCTCTATCCTATCCTCTATCCTATCCTCTATCCTATCCTATCCTCAATCCTATCCTATCCTCTATCCTATCCTATCCTCTATCCTATCCTCTATCCTATCCTATCCTCTATCCTATCCTATCCTCTATCCTATCCTATCCTCTATCCTATCCTATCCTCTATCCTATCCTATCCTCTATCCTATCCTATCCTCTATCCTATCCTATCCTCTATCCTATCCTATCCTCATTCCTATCCTATCCGATCCTCTATCTTATCCTATCCTCTATCCTATCCTATCCTCATTCCTATCCTATCCTCTATCCTATCGTATCCTCTATCCTGTTCTATACTCTACCCTATCCTATCCGCTATCCTATCCTATCCTCCATCCTATCCTATCCTCTATCCTATAGAATCCTATATCGTATCCTATCCGCTATCCTGTCCTACCCTCTATCCTATAATATCACCTATTCTATACAATCCTCTATCCTATCCCCTATCCTATCATATCCTCTATCCTATCCACTATCGTATCCTATCCTTCATCCTATCCAATCCTATTTCCTATCCTCTATCTAATCCAATCCTCTATCCTATCCTATCCTCTATCCTATCCTATCCTCTATCCTATCCTATCCTCTATCCTATCCTATCCTCTATCCTATCCTATCCTCTATCCTATCCTATCCTCTATCCTATCCTATCCTCTATCCTATCCTATCCTCTATCCTATCCTATCCTCTATCCTATCATATCCTCTATCCTATCATATCCTCTATCCTATTCTATATTCTATCCGATCCTATCCGATCCTCTATCTTATCCTATCCTCTATCCTATCCTATCCTCATTCCTATCCTATCCTCTATCCTATCCTATCCTCTATCCTATCCTATCCTCTATCCTATCCTATCCTCTATCCTATCCTATCCTCTATCCTATCCTATCCTCTATCCTATCCTATCCTCTATCCTATCCTATCCTCTATCCTATCCTATCCTCATTCCTATCCTATCCTCTATCCTATCCTATCCTCTATCCTATCCTCTATCCTATCCTCTATCCTATCCTCTATCCTATTCTCTATCCTATCCTCTATCCTATCCTCTATCCTATCCTCTATCCTATCCTCTATCCTATCCTCTATCCTATCCTCTATCCTATCCTATCCTCAATCCTATCCTATCCTCTATCCTATCCTATCCTCTATCCTATCCTCTATCCTATCCTATCCTCTATCCTATCCTATCCTCTATCCTATCCTATCCTCTATCCTATTCTATATTCTATCCGATCCTATCCGATCCTCTATCTTATCCTATCCTCTATCCTATCCTATCCTCATTCCTATCCTATCCTCTATCCTATCCTATCCTCTATCCTATTCTATACTCTACCTTATCCTATCCGCTATCCTATCCTATCCTCTATCCTATCCTATCCTCTATCCTATCCTATCCTCTATCCTATCCTATCCTCTATCCTATCCTATCCTCTATCCTATCCTATCCTCATTCCTATCCTATCCTCTATCCTATCCTATCCTCTGTCCTATCCAATCCTATATCCTATCCCATCCGCTATCCTATCCTCTATCCTATCCTATCCTATCCTCTATCGTATCCAATCCTCTATCCTATCCTCTATCCTATCCTCTATCCTATCCTCTATCCTATTCTCTATCCTATCCTCTATCCTATCCTCTATCCTATCCTCTATCCTATCCTCTATCCTATCCTCTATCCTATCCTCTATCCTATCCTATCCTCAATCCTATCCTATCCTCTATCCTATCCTATCCTCTATCCTATCCTATCCTCTATCCTATCCTATCCTCTATCCTATCCTATCCTCTATCCTATCCTATCCTCTATCCTATCCTATCCTCTATCCTATCCTATCCTCTATCCTATCCTATCCTCTATCCTATCCTATCCTCTATCCTATCCTATCCTCTATCCTATCCTATCCTCTATCCTATCCTATCCTCTATCCTATCCTATCCTCTATCCTATCCTATCCTCATTCCTATCCTATCCGATCCTCTATCTTATCCTATCCTCTATCCTATCCTATCCTCATTCCTATCCTATCCTCTATCCTATCGTATCCTCTATCCTGTTCTATACTCTACCCTATCCTATCCGCTATCCTATCCTATCCTCCATCCTATCCTATCCTCTATCCTATAGAATCCTATATCCTATCCTATCCGCTATCCTGTCCTACCCTCTATCCTATAATATCACCTATTCTATACAATCCTCTATCCTATCCCCTATCCTATCATATCCTCTATCCTATCCACTATCGTATCCTATCCTTCATCCTATCCAATCCTATTTCCTATCCTCTATCTAATCCAATCCTCTATCCTATCCTATCCTCTATCCTATCCTATCCTCTATCCTATCCTATCCTCTATCCTATCCTATCCTCCATCCTATCCAATCCTATATCCTATCCTATCCGCTATCCTATCCTATCCTCTATCCTATCCTATCCTCTATCCTATCCTATCCTCTATCCTATCCAATCCTCTATCCTATCCCCTATCCTATCCTCTATCCTATCCTCTATCCTATCCACTATCCTATCCTATCCTCAATCCTATCCTATCCTCAATCCTATCCTATCCACTATCCTATCCTATCCTCTATCCTATCCTATCCTCTATCCTATTCTATATTCTATCCGATCCTATCCGATCCTCTATCATATCCTACCCTCTATCCTATCCTATCCTCATTCCTATCCTATCCTCTATCCTATCCTATCCTCTATCCTATTCTATACTCTACCCTATCCTATCCGCTATCCTATCCTATCCTCTATCCTATCCTATCCTCTATCCTATCCTATCCTCTATCCTATCCAATTCTCTATCCTATCCTCTATCCTATCCTCTATCCTATCCTCTATCCTATCCTCTATCCTATCCTCTATCCTATCCTCTATCCTATCCTATCCTCTATCCTATCCTCTCCTCTATCCTATCCTATCCTCTATCCTATCCTCTCCTCTATCCTATCCTATCCTATCCTCTATCCTGTCCTATCATCTATCGTCTCCAGTCCTCTATCCTATACAATCCCCTATCATATCCTCTATCGTCTCCTATCCTCTATCCTATCCAATCCCTCTATCCTATCCTCTATCCTATCCTCTATCCTATCCTCTATCCTATCCTATCCTCTATCCTATCCTATCCTCTATCCTATCCTATCCTCATTCCTATTCTATCCTCTATCCTATCCTATCCTCTATCCTATCCTATCCTCTATCCTATCCTCTCCTCTATCCTATCCAATCCTCTATCCTATCCTCTATCCTATCCTCTATCCTATCCTCTATCCTATCCTCTATCCTATCCTCTATCCTATCCTCTATCCTATCCTCTATCCTATCCTCTATCCTATCCTCTATCCTATCCTCTATCCTATCCTCTATCCTATCCTCTATCCTATCCTATCCTCTATCCTATCCTATCCTCTATCCTATTCTATATTCTATCCGATCCTATCCGATCCTATCCGATCCTCTATCTTATCCTATCCTCTATCCTATCCTATCCTCATTCCTATCCTATCCTCTATCCTATCCTATCCTCTATCCTGTTCTATACTCTACACTATTCCTATCCGCTATCCTATCCTATTCTCCATCCTATCCTATCCTCTTTCCTATCCAATCCTATATCCTATCCTATCCGCTATCCTATCCTCTATCCTATTCTATCCTCTATCCTGTTCTATACTCTACCCTATTCCTATCCGCTATCCTATCCTATTCTCCATCCTATCCTATCCTCTATCCTATCCAATCCTATATCCTATCCTATCCGCTATCCTGTCCTACACTCTATCCTATAATATCACCTATTCTATCCAATCCTCTATCCTATCCTCTATCCTATCCTATCCTCTGTCCTATCCACTATCGTATCCTATCCTCTATCCTATCCTATCCTCTATCCTATCCTATCCTCTATCCTATCCAATCCTATATCCTATCCTATCCGCTATCCTATCCTCTATCCTATCCTATCCTCTATCCTGTTCTATACTCTACCCAATTCCTATCCGCTATCCTATCCTATTCTCCATCCTATCCTATCCTCTATCCTATCCAATCCTATATCCTATCCTATCCGCTATCCTGTCCTACACTCTATCCTATAATATCACCTATTCTATCCAATCCTCTATCCTATCCTCTATCCTATCCTATCCTCTGTCCTATCCACTATCGTATCCTATCCTCTATCCTATCCTATCCTCTATCCTATCCTATCCTCTATCCTATCCTATCCTCTATCCTATCCTATCCTCTATCCTATCCTATCCTCTATCCAATCCAATCCTCTATCCTATCCTCTATCCTATCCTATCCTCTGTCCTATCCACTATCGTATCCTATCCTCTATCCTATCCAATCCTATATCCTATCCTCTATACACTCCAATCCTCTATCCTATCCTATCCTCTATCCTATCCTATCCTGTATCCTATCCTATCCTCTATCCTATCCTATCCTATCCTCTATCCTATCCTCTCCTCTATCCTATCCTATCCTCCATCCTATCCTATCCTCTATCCTATCCTATCCTCTATCCTATCCTATCCTATCCTCTATCCTGTCCTATCATCTATCGTCTCCAGTCCTCTATCCTATACAATCCCCTATCATATCCTCTATCGTCTCCTATCCTCTATCCTATCCAATCCCCTATAATATCCTCTATCTTATCCTATCCTCTATCCTATCCTATCCTCATTCCTATCCTATCCTCTATCCTATCCTATCCTCTATCCTATCCTATCCTCTATCCTATCCTATCCTCTATCCAATCCAATCCTCTATCCTATCCTATCCTCTGTCCTATCCACTATCGTATCCTATCATCTATCCTATCCAATCCTATATCCTATCCTCTATACACTCCAATCCTCTATCCTATCCTATCCTCTATCCTATCCTATCCTCTATCCTATCCTATCCTCTATCCTATCCTGTCCTCTATCGTATCCTATCCTATCCTCTATCCTATCCTCTCCTCTATCCTATCCTCTATCCTATCCTCTATCCTATCCTCTATCCTATCCTATCCTCTATCCTATCCTCTCCTCTATCCTATCCTATCCTCTATCCTATCCTCTCCTCTATCCTATCCTATCCTATCCTCTATCCTGTCCTATCATCTATCGTCTCCAGTCCTCTATCCTATACAATCCCCTATCATATCCTCTATCGTCTCCTATCCTCTATCCTATCCAATCCCTCTATCCTATCCTCTATCCTATCCTCTATCCTATCCTCTATCCTATCCTATCCTCTATCCTATCCTATCCTCTATCCTATCCTATCCTCATTCCTATCCTATCCTCTATCCTATCCTATCCTCTATCCTATCCTATCCTCTATCCTATCCTCTCCTCTATCCTATCCAATCCTCTATCCTATCCTCTATCCTATCCTCTATCCTATCCTCTATCCTATCCTCTATCCTATCCTCTATCCTATCCTCTATCCTATCCTCTATCCTATCCTCTATCCTATCCTCTATCCTATCCTATCCTCTATCCTATCCTATCCTCTATCCTATTCTATATTCTATCCGATCCTATCCGATCCTATCCGATCCTCTATCTTATCCTATCCTCTATCCTATCCTATCCTCATTCCTATCCTATCCTCTATCCTATCCTATCCTCTATCCTGTTCTATACTCTACACTATTCCTATCCGCTATCCTATCCTATTCTCCATCCTATCCTATCCTCTTTCCTATCCAATCCTATATCCTATCCTATCCGCTATCCTATCCTCTATCCTATTCTATCCTCTATCCTGTTCTATACTCTACCCTATTCCTATCCGCTATCCTATCCTATTCTCCATCCTATCCTATCCTCTATCCTATCCAATCCTATATCCTATCCTATCCGCTATCCTGTCCTACACTCTATCCTATAATATCACCTATTCTATCCAATCCTCTATCCTATCCTCTATCCTATCCTATCCTCTGTCCTATCCACTATCGTATCCTATCCTCTATCCTATCCTATCCTCTATCCTATCCTCTCCTCTATCCTATCCTATCCTCTATCCTATCCAATCCTATATCCTATCCTATCCGCTATCCTATCCTCTATCCTATCCTATCCTCTATCCTGTTCTATACTCTACCCAATTCCTATCCGCTATCCTATCCTATTCTCCATCCTATCCTATCCTCTATCCTATCCAATCCTATATCCTATCCTATCCGCTATCCTGTCCTACACTCTATCCTATAATATCACCTATTCTATCCAATCCTCTATCCTATCCTCTATCCTATCCTATCCTCTGTCCTATCCACTATCGTATCCTATCCTCTATCCTATCCTATCCTCTATCCTATCCTATCCTCTATCCTATCCTATCCTCTATCCTATCCTATCCTCTATCCTATCCTATCCTCTATCCAATCCAATCCTCTATCCTATCCTCTATCCTATCCTATCCTCTGTCCTATCCACTATCGTATCCTATCCTCTATCCTATCCAATCCTATATCCTATCCTCTATACACTCCAATCCTCTATCCTATCCTATCCTCTATCCTATCCTATCCTGTATCCTATCCTATCCTCTATCCTATCCTATCCTATCCTCTATCCTATCCTCTCCTCTATCCTATCCTATCCTCCATCCTATCCTATCCTCTATCCTATCCTATCCTCTATCCTATCCTATCCTATCCTCTATCCTGTCCTATCATCTATCGTCTCCAGTCCTCTATCCTATACAATCCCCTATCATATCCTCTATCGTCTCCTATCCTCTATCCTATCCAATCCCCTATAATATCCTCTATCTTATCCTATCCTCTATCCTATCCTATCCTCATTCCTATCCTATCCTCTATCCTATCCTATCCTCTATCCTATCCTATCCTCTATCCTATCCTATCCTCTATCCAATCCAATCCTCTATCCTATCCTATCCTCTGTCCTATCCACTATCGTATCCTATCATCTATCCTATCCAATCCTATATCCTATCCTCTATACACTCCAATCCTCTATCCTATCATATCCTCTATCCTATCCTATCCTCTATCCTATCCTATCCTCTATCCTATCCTATCCTCTATCGTATCCTATCCTATCCTCTATCCTATCCTCTCCTCTATCCTATCCTATCCTCTATCCTATCATATCCTCTATCCTATCCTATCCTCAATCCTATCCTATCCTCTATCCAATCCTATCCTCTATCCTATCCTATCCTCTATCCTATCCTCTATCCTATCCTCTATCCTATCCTATCCTCTATCCTATCCTATCCTCTATCCTCTATCCTATCCTATCCTCTATCCTATCCTATCCTCTATCCTATCCTATCCTCTATCCAATCCAATCCTCTATCCTATCCTATCCTCTGTCCTATCCACTATCGTATCCTATCATCTATCCTATCCAATCCTATATCCTATCCTCTATACACTCCAATCCTCTATCCTATCCTATCCTCTATCCCATCCTATCCTCTATCCTATCCTATCCTCTATCCTATCCTATCCTCTATCGTATCCTATCCTATCCTCTATCCTATCCTCTCCTCTATCCTATCCTATCCTCTATCCTATCATATCCTCTATCCTATCCTATCCTCAATCCTATCCTATCCTCTATCCAATCCTATCCTCTATCCTATCCTATCCTCTATCCTATCCTCTATCCAATCCAATCCTCTATCCTATCCTCTATCCTATCCTATCCTCTGTCCTATCCACTATCGTATCCTATCCTCTATCCTATCCAATCCTATATCCTATCCTCTATACACTCCAATCCTCTATCCTATCCTATCCTCTATCCTATCCTATCCTGTATCCTATCCTATCCTCTATCCTATCCTATCCTATCCTCTATCCTATCCTCTCCTCTATCCTATCCTATCCTCCATCCTATCCTATCCTCTATCCTATCCTATCCTCTATCCTATCCTATCCTATCCTCTATCCTGTCCTATCATCTATCGTCTCCAGTCCTCTATCCTATACAATCCCCTATCATATCCTCTATCGTCTCCTATCCTCTATCCTATCCAATCCCCTATAATATCCTCTATCTTATCCTATCCTCTATCCTATCCTATCCTCATTCCTATCCTATCCTCTATCCTATCCTATCCTCTATCCTATCCTATCCTCTATCCTATCCTATCCTCTATCCAATCCAATCCTCTATCCTATCCTATCCTCTATCCTATCCTCTCCTCTATCCTATCCTATCCTCTATCCTATCATATCCTCTATCCTATCCTATCCTCAATCCTATCCTATCCTCTATCCAATCCTATCCTCTATCCTATCCTATCCTCTATCCTATCCTCTATCCTATCCTCTATCCTATCCTATCCTCTATCCTATCCTATCCTCTATCCTCTATCCTATCCTATCCTCTATCCTATCCTATCCTCCATACTATCCTATCCTCCATCCTATCCAATCCTATATCCTATCCTATCCGCTATCGTGTCCTACCCTCTATCCTATAATATCACCTATTCTATCCAATCCTCTATCCTATCCTCTATCCTATCCTATCCTCTATCCTATCCTATCCTCTATCCTATCCTATCCTCTATCCTATCCTATCCTCTATCCTATTCTATCCTCTATCCTATTCTATATTCTATCCGATCCTATCCGATCCTCTATCTTGTCCTATCCTCTATCCTATCCTATCCTCTATCCTATTCTATACTCTACCCTATCCTATCCGCTATCCTATCCTATCCTCTATCCTATCCCATCCTCTATCCTATCCTATCCTCTATCCTATGATATCCTCTATCCTATCCTATCCTCTATCCTATCCTATCCTCTATCCTATCCTATCCTCTTTCGTATTCAATCCCCTATCCTATCCCCTATCCTATCCTCTATCCTATCCTCTATCCTATCCTCTATCCTATCCTATCGTCAATCCTATCCTATCCTCTATGCTATCCTATCCTCTATCCTATCCTATCCTCTATCCTATCCTATCCTCTATCCTATCCTATCCTCTATCCTATCCTATCCTCTATCGTATCCTATCCTCTATCCTATCCTATCCTCTATCCTATTCTATATTCTATCCGATCCTATCCGATCCTCTATCGTATCCTATCCTCTATCCTATCCTATCCTCTATCCTATTCTATACTCTACCCTATCCTATCCGCTATCCTATCCTATCCTCTATCCAATCCCATCCTCTATCTTATCCTATCCTCTATCCTATCCTACCCTCTATCCTATCCTATCCTCCATCCTATCCAATCCTATATCCTATCCTATCCGCTATCATATCCTATCCTCTATCCTATCCTATCCTCTATCCTGTCCTAACCTCTATCCTATCCAATCCTCTATCCTATCCCCTATCCTATCCTCTATCCTATCCTCTATCCTATCCTCTATCTTATCCTATCCTCTATCCTATCCTATCCTCTATCCTATCCCATCCTCTATCCTATCCTATCCTCTATCCTATCCTATCCTCTATCCTATCCTATCCTCTATCCTATCCTATCCTCGATCCTATCCTATCCGCTATCCTATCCTATCCTCTATCCTATCCCATCCTCTATCCTATCCTATCCTCTATCCTATCAAATCCCATATCCTATCCTCTATCTTATCCTATCCTCTATCCTATCCTATCCCCATTCCTATCCTATCCTCTATCCTATCCTATCCTCCATCCTATCCTATCCTCTATCCTATCCAATCCTATATCCTATCCTATCCGCTATCCTGTCCTACCCTCTATCCTATAATATCACCTATTCTATCCCATCCTCTGTCCTATCCACTATCGTATAATATCCTCTATCCTATCCAATCCTATATCCTATCCTCTATACACTCCAATCCTCTATCCTACCCTATCCTCTATCCTATTATATCTTCAATCCTATCCTACCCTCTATAATATCCTATACTCTACCCTATCCTATCCGCTATCCTATCCTATCCTCTATCCTATCCTATCCTCTATCCTATCCTATCCTCTATCCTATCCTATCCTCTATCCTATCCTGTCCTCTATCCTATCCTATCCTCTATCCTATCCTATCCTCCATCCTATCCAATCCTATATCCTATCCTATCCGCTATCCTATCCTATCCTCTATCCTATCCTATCCTCTATCCTGTCCTATCCTCTATCCTATCCAATCCTCTATCCTATCCCCTATCCTATCCTCTATCCTTTCCTCTATCCTATCCTCTATCCTATCCTCTATCCTATCCTATCGTCAATCCTATCCTATCCTCTATGCTATCCTATCCTCTATCCTATCTTATCCTCTATCCTATCCTATCCTATCCTCTATCCTATCCTATCCTCTATCCTATCCTATCCTCTATCGTATCCTATCCTCTATCCTATCCTATCCTCTATCCTATCCTATCCTCTATCCTATTCTATATCCTATCCTCTATACACACCAATCCTCTATCCTATCCTATCCTCTATCCTATCCTATCCTCTATCCTATCCTATCCTCTATCCTATCCTATCCTCTATCCTATTCTATCCTCTATCCTATTCTATATTCTATCCGATCCTATCCGATCCTCTATCTTGTCCTATCCTCTATCCTATCCTATCCTCTATCCTATTCTATACTCTACCCTATCCTATCCGCTATCCTATCCTATCCTCTATCCTATCCCATCCTCTATCCTATCCTATCCTCTATCCTATGATATCCTCTATCCTATCCTATCCTCTATCCTATCCTATCCTCTATCCTATCCTATCCTCTATCCTATCCTATCCTCTATCCTATCCTATCCTCTATCCTATCCTATCCTCTATCCTATCCTATCCTCTATCCTATCCTATCCTCTATCCTATTCTATATCCTATCCTCTATACACTCCAATCCTCTATCCTATCCTATCCTCTATCCTATCCTATCCTCTATCCTATCCTATCCTCTATCCTATCCTATCCTCTATCCTATTCTATCCTCTATCCTATTCTATATTCTATCCGATCCTATCCGATCCTCTATCTTGTCCTATCCTCTATCCTATCCTATCCTCTATCCTATTCTATACTCTACCCTATCCTATCCGCTATCCTATCCTATCCTCTATCCTATCCTATCCTCTATCCTATCCTATCCTCTATCCTATTCTATACTCTACCCTATCCTATCCGCTATCCTATCCTATCCTCTATCCTATCCCATCCTCTATCCTATCCTATCCTCTATCCTATCCTATCCTCTATCCTATCCTATCCTCTATCCTATCCTATCCTCTATCCTATCCTATCCTCTATCCTATCCTATCCTCTATCCTATCCTATCCTCTATCCTATCCTATCCTCTATCCTATCCTATCCTCTATCTTATCCTATCCTCTATCCTATCCTATCCTCTATCCTATCCTATCCTCTATCCTATCCTATCCTCTATCCTATCCTATCCTCTATCCTATCCTATCCTCTATCCTATCCTATCCTCTATCCTATCCTATCCTCTATCCTATCCTATCCTCTATCCTATTCTATATCCTATCCTCTATACACTCCAATCCTCTATCCTATCCTATCCTCTATCCTATCCTATCCTCTATCCTATCCTATCCTCTATCCTATCCTATCCTCTATCCTATTCTATCCTCTATCCTATTCTATATTCTATCCGATCCTATCCGATCCTCTATCTTGTCCTATCCTCTATCCTATCCTATCCTCTATCCTATTCTATACTCTACCCTATCCTATCCGCTATCCTATCCTATCCTCTATCCTATCCCATCCTCTATCCTATCCTATCCTCTATCCTATGATATCCTCTATCCTATCCTATCCTCTATCCTATCCCATCCTCTATCCTATCCTATCCTCTATCCTATCCTATCCTCTATCCTATCCTATCCTCTATCCTATCCTATCCTCTATCTTATCCTATCCTCTATCCTATCCTATCCTCTATCCTATCCTATCCTCTATCCTATCCTATCCTCTATCCTATCCTATCCTCTATCCTATCCTATCCTCTATCCTATCCTATCCTCTATCCTATCCTATCCTCTATCCTATCCTATCCTCTATCCTATTCTATATCCTATCCTCTATACACTCCAATCCTCTATCCTATCCTATCCTCTATCCTATCCTATCCTCTATCCTATCCTATCCTCTATCCTATCCTATCCTCTATCCTATTCTATCCTCTATCCTATTCTATATTCTATCCGATCCTATCCGATCCTCTATCTTGTCCTATCCTCTATCCTATCCTATCCTCTATCCTATTCTATACTCTACCCTATCCTATCCGCTATCCTGTCCTATCCTCTATCCTATCCCATCCTCTATCCTATCCTATCCTCTATCCTATGATATCCTCTATCCTATCCTATCCTCTATCCTATCCTATCCTCTATCCTATCCTATCCTCTATCCTATCCTATCCTCTATCCTATCCTATCCTCTATCCTATCCTATCCTCTATCCTATCCTATCCTCTATCCTATCCTATCCTCTATCCTATCCTATCCTCTATCCTATCCTATCCTCTATCCTATCCTATCCTCTATCCTATCCTATCCTCTATCGTCTCCTATCCTCTATCGTATCCAATCCCCTATCCTATCCTCTATCGTCTCCTATCCTCTATCCTATCCAATCCCCTATCCTATCCCCTATCCTATCCTCTATCCTATCCTCTATCCTATCCTCTATCCTATCCTATCGTCAATCCTATCCTATCCTCTATGCTATCCTATCCTCTATCCTATCCTATCCTCTATCCTATCCTATCCTCTATCCTTTCCTATCCTCTATCCTATCCTATCCTCTATCCTATCCTATCCTCTATCCTATCCTATCCTCTATCCTATCCAAACCTCTATCCTATCCCCTATCCTATCCTCTATCCTTTCCTCTATCCTATCCTCTATCCTATCCTCTATCCTATCCTATCGTCAATCCTATCCTATCCTCTATGCTATCCTATCCTCTATCCTATCTTATCCTCTATCCTATCCTATCCTATCCTCTATCCTATCCTATCCTCTATCCTATCCTATCCTCTATCGTATCCTATCCTCTATCCTATCCTATCCTCTATCCTATCCTATCCTCTATCCTATTCTATATCCTATCCTCTATACACACCAATCCTCTATCCTATCCTATCCTCTATCCTATCCTATCCTCTATCCTATCCTATCCTCTATCCTATCCTATCCTCTATCCTATTCTATCCTCTATCCTATTCTATATTCTATCCGATCCTATCCGATCCTCTATCTTGTCCTATCCTCTATCCTATCCTATCCTCTATCCTATTCTATACTCTACCCTATCCTATCCGCTATCCTATCCTATCCTCTATCCTATCCCATCCTCTATCCTATCCTATCCTCTATCCTATGATATCCTCTATCCTATCCTATCCTCTATCCTATCCTATCCTCTATCCTATCCTATCCTCTATCCTATCCTATCCTCTATCCTATCCTATCCTCTATCCTATCCTATCCTCTATCCTATCCTATCCTCTATCGTCTCCTATCCTCTATCGTATCCAATCCCCTCTCCTATCCTCTATCGTCTCCTATCCTCTATCCTATCCAATCCCCTATCCTATCCCCTATCCTATCCTCTATCCTATCCTCTATCCTATCCTCTATCCTATCCTATCGTCAATCCTATCCTATCCTCTATGCTATCCTATCCTCTATCCTATCCTATCCTCTATCCTATCCTATCCTCTATCCTTTCCTATCCTCTATCCTATCCTATCCTCTATCCTATCCTATCCTCTATCCTATCCTATCCTCTATCCTATCCAAACCTCTATCCTATCCCCTATCCTATCCTCTATCCTTTCCTCTATCCTATCCTCTATCCTATCCTCTATCCTATCCTATCGTCAATCCTATCCTATCCTCTATGCTATCCTATCCTCTATCCTATCTTATCCTCTATCCTATCCTATCCTATCCTCTATCCTATCCTATCCTCTATCCTATCCTATCCTCTATCGTATCCTATCCTCTATCCTATCCTATCCTCTATCCTATCCTATCCTCTATCCTATTCTATATCCTATCCTCTATACACACCAATCCTCTATCCTATCCTATCCTCTATCCTATCCTATCCTCTATCCTATCCTATCCTCTATCCTATCCTATCCTCTATCCTATTCTATCCTCTATCCTATTCTATATTCTATCCGATCCTATCCGATCCTCTATCTTGTCCTATCCTCTATCCTATCCTATCCTCTATCCTATTCTATACTCTACCCTATCCTATCCGCTATCCTATCCTATCCTCTATCCTATCCCATCCTCTATCCTATCCTATCCTCTATCCTATGATATCCTCTATCCTATCCTATCCTCTATCCTATCCTATCCTCTATCCTATCCTATCCTCTATCCTATCCTATCCTCTATCCTATCCTATCCTCTATCCTATCCTATCCTCTATCCTATCCTATCCTCTATCCTATCCTATCCTCTATCCTATTCTATATCCTATCCTCTATACACTCCAATCCTCTATCCTATCCTATCCTCTATCCTATCCTATCCTCTATCCTATCCTATCCTCCATCCTATCCTATCCTCTATCCTATTCTATCCTCTATCCTATTCTATATTCTATCCGATCCTATCCGATCCTCTATCTTGTCCTATCCTCTATCCTATCCTATCCTCTATCCTATTCTATACTCTACCCTAACCTATCCGCTATCCTATCCTATCCTCTATCCTATCCTATCCTCTATCCTATCCTATCCTCTATCCTATTCTATACTCTACCCTATCCTATCCGCTATCCTATCCTATCCTCTATCCTATCCCATCCTCTATCCTATCCTATCCTCTATCCTATCCTATCCTCTATCCTATCCTATCCTCTATCCTATCCTATCCTCTATCCTATCCTATCCTCTATCCTATCCTATCCTCTATCCTATCCTATCCTCTATCCTATCCTATCGTCAATCCTATCCTATCCTCTATCGTATCCAATCCCCTATCCTATCCTCTATCGTCTCCTATCCTCTATCCTATCCAATCCCCTATCCTATCCCCTATCCTATCCTCTATCCTATCCTCTATCCTATCCTCTATCCTATCCTATCGTCAATCCTATCCTATCCTCTATGCTATCCTATCCTCTATCCTATCCTATCCTCTATCCTATCCTATCCTCTATCCTATCCTATCCTCTATCCTATCCTATCCTCTATCCTATCCTATCCTCTATCGTATCCTATCCTCTATCCTATCCTATCCTCTATCTTATCCTATCCTCTATCCTATTCTATATCCTATCCTCTATACACACCAATCCTCTATCCTATCCTATCCTCTATCCTATCCTATCCTCTATCCTATCCTATCCTCTATCCTATCCTATCCTCTATCCTATTCTATGCTCTATCCTATTCTATATTCTATCCGATCCTATCCGATCCTCTATCTTGTCCTATCCTCTATCCTATCCTATCCTCTATCCTATTCTATACTCTACCCTATCCTATCCGCTATCCTATCCTATCCTCTATCCTATCCCATCCTCTATCCTATCCTATCCTCTATCCTATGATATCATCTATCCTATCCTATCCTCTATCCTATCCTATCCTCTACCCTATCCTATCCCCTATCCTATCCTATCCTCTATCCTATCCTATCCTCTATCCTATCCTATCCTCTATCCTATCCTATCCTCTATCCTATCCTATCCTCTATCCTATCCTATCCTCTATCCTATCCTATCCTCTATCCTATCCTATCCTCTATCCTATTCTATATCCTATCCTCTATACACTCCAATCCTCTATCCTATCCTATCCTCTATCCTATCCTATCCTCTATCCTATCCTATCCTCTATCCTATCCTATCCTCTATCCTATTCTATCCTCTATCCTATTCTATATTCTATCCGATCCTATCCGATCCTCTATCTTGTCCTATCCTCTATCCTATCCTATCCTCTATCCTATTCTATACTCTACCCTATCCTATCCGCTATCCTATCCTATCCTCTATCCTATCCCATCCTCTATCCTATCCTATCCTCTATCCTATCATATCCTCTATCCTATCCTATCCTCTATCCTATCCTATCCTCTATCCTATCCTATCCTCTATCCTATCCTATCCTCTATCCTATCCTATCCTCTATCCTATCCTATCCTCTATCCTATCCTATCCTCTATCCTATCCTATCCTCTATCCTATCCTATCCTCTATCCTATCCTATCCTCTATCCTATCCTATCCTCTATCCTATAATATCCTCTATCCTATCCTCTATCCTATCCTATCCTCCATCCTATTATATCCACGATCCTATCCTATCTTCTATCCTATCCAATCCGCTATCCTATCCTCTATCCGATCCTATCCTCTATTATATCTGTCCTATCCTATCCTCCATCCTATTATATTCTCGATCCTATCCTATCCTCTATCCTATCCAATCCCCTATCCTATGATCTATCCGATCCTATCCTCTATCCTATCCTCTATCCTATCCTATCCTCAATCCTATCCTATCATCTATCCTATCCTATCCTCTATCCTATCATATCCTCAATCCTATCCTATCCTCTATCCTATGCTCTATCCTCAATCCTATCCTCTGTCGTATCCTATCCTCTATACTATCCAATCCCGTATCCAATTATATATCCTCTCCTCTATCCCGTCCTATCCTTAATCCTATCCTATCCTCTATCCTATCATATCCTGTATTATATCCTATCCTCTATGCTATCCTAGCCTCTATCCTATACAATACAATATCCTATCATATCCTCTATCCTATCCCATCCTCTATCCTATCCTATCCTCTATCGTATCCTATCCTCTATCGTATCCTATCCTCAATCCTATCCTATCCTCTATCCTATGCTCTATCCTCAATCCATTCCTCTATCCTATCCTATCCTCTATCCTATCCTATACTCTATCCTATCCTATCCTCTATCCTATGCTATCCTCTATCCTATCCTATCCTCTATTATATCCTATCATCTTTCCTATCCTATCCTCCATCCTATCCTATCCTCCATCCTATCCTATCCTCCATCCTATCCTATCCTCTATCCTATAATATCCTCTATCCTATCCTCTATCCTATCCTATCCTCCATCCTATTATATCCACGATCCTATCCTATCTTCTATCCTATCCAATCCGCTATCCTATCCTCTATCCGATCCTATCCTCTATCCTATCCTCCATCCTATCCTATCCTCTATCCTATCCTATCCTCTATCCTATTCTATCCTCTATCCTATCCTATCCTCTATCCTATCCTATCCTCTATCCTATCCTATCCTCTATCGTATCCTATCCTCTATCCTATCCTATCCTCTAGCCTATCCTATCCTCTATCCTATCCTATCCTCTATCCTATCCTATCCTGTATCGTAAGCTATCCTCTATCGTCTCCTGTCCTCCATCCTATCCCATCCTCTATCCTATCCTATCCTCTATCCTATCCTATCCTCTATCCGATCCTATCCTCTATTCTATCCTCTATCCTATCCTATCCTCTATCCTATCGTATCATCTATCCTATCCTATCCTCTATACTATCCAATCCCCTATCCAATCCCCTATCCTATCCTCTATCCGATCCTATCCTCTATTATATCCTATCCTCTATCCTATCCTATCCTCTATCCTATTATATCCACGATCCTATCCTATCCTGTATCCTATCCTATCCCCTATCCTATCCTCTATCCGATCCTATCCGCTATCCTATCCTCTATCCTATCCTAACCTCTATCCTATCCTATCCTCTATCCTATCCTATCCTCTATCCTATCCTATCCTCTATCCTATCCTCTCCTCTATCGCGTCCTATCCTCAATCCTAACCTATCCTCTATCCTATCATATCCTGCATCCTATCCTATCCTCTATTCAATCCTATCCTCTATCGTCTCCTGTCCTCTATCCTATCCAATCCCCTATCCTATCCTCTATCGTCTCCTATCCTGTATCCTATCCAATCCCCTATTCGATCCTCTATCCTATCCTATCCTCTATCCTATCCTATCCTCAACCCTATCCTATCCTCTATCCCATGCTCTATCCTCAATCCTATCCTCTATCCTATCATATCCTCTGTACCATCCAAACACCTTTCCTATCCTCTATCCGATCCTATCCTCTATTATATCTGTCCTATCCTATCCTCCATCCTATTATATTCTCGATCCTATCCTATCCTCTATCCTATCCAATCCCCTATCCTATCCTCTATCCGATCCTATCCTCTATCCTATCCTCTATCCTATCCTATCCTCTATCCGATCCTATCCTCTATTCTATCCTCTATCCTATCCTATCCTCTATCCTATCGTATCCTCTATCCTAACCTATCCTCTATACTATCCAATCCCCTATCCAATCCCCTATCCTATCCTCTATCCGATCCTATCCTCTATTATATCCTATCCTCTATCCTATCCTATCCTCCATCCTATTATATCCACGATCCTATCCTATCCTCTATCCTATCGTATCCCCTATCCTATCCTCTATCCGATCCTATCCGCTATCCTATCCTCTATCCTATCCTATCCTCTATCCTATCCTATCCTCTATCCTATCCTATCCTCTATCCCGTCCTATCCTCAATCCTAACCTATCCTCTATCCTATCATATCCTGCATCCTATCCTATCCTCTATTCAATCCTATCCTCTATCGTCTCCTGTCCTCTATCCTATCCAATCCCCTATCCTATCCTCTATCGTCTCCTATCCTGTATCCTATCCAATCCCCTATTCGATCCTCTATCCTATCCTATCCTCTATCCTATCCTATCCTCAACCCTATCCTATCCTCTATCCCATGCTCTATCCTCAATCCTATCCTCTATCCTATCATATCCTCTGTACCATCCAAACACCTTTCCTATCCTCTATCCGATCCTATCCTCTATCCTATCCTCTATCCTACCCTATCCTGAATCCTATCCTATCATCTATCCTATCCTATTCTCTATCCTATCATATCCTCAATCCTATCCTATCCTCTATCCTATGCTCTATCCTCAATCCTATCCTCTGTCGTATCCTATCCTCTATACTATCCAATCCCGTATCCAATTATATATCCTCTCCTCTATCCCGTCCTATCCTTAATCCTATCCTATCCTCTATCCTATCATATCCTGTATTATATCCTATCCTCTATGCTATCCTAGCCTCTATCCTATACAATACAATATCCTATCTTATCCTCTATCCTATCCCATCCTCTATCCTATCCTATCCTCTATCCTATCCTATCCTCTATCGTATCCTATCCTCAATCCTATCCTATCCTCTATCCTATGCTCTATCCTCAATCCATTCCTCTATCCTATCCTATCCTCTATCCTATCCTATACTCTATCCTATCCTATCCTCTATCCTATGCTATCCTCTATCCTATCCTATCCTCTATTATATCCTATCATCTTTCCTATCCTATCCTCCATCCTATCCTATCCTCCATCCTATCGTATCCTCTATCCTATAATATCCTCTATCCTATCCTCTATCCTATCCTATCCTCCATCCTATTATATCCACGATCCTATCCTATCTTCTATCCTATCCAATCCGCTATCCTATCCTTTATCCGATCCTATCCTCTATCCTATCCTCCATCCTATCCTATCCTCTATCCTATCCTATCCTCTATCCTATTCTATCCTCTATCCTATCCTATCCTCTATCCTATCCTATCCTCTATCCTATCCTATCCTCTATCCTATCCTATCCTCTATCGTATCCTATCCTCTATCCTATCCTATCCTCTAGCCTATCCTATCCTCTATCCTATCCTATCCTCTATCCTATCCTATACTCTATCCGATCCTATCCTCTATTCTATCCTCTATCCTATCCTATCCTCTATCCTATCGTATCCTCTATCCTATCCTATCCTCTATACTATCCAATCCCCTATCCAATCCCCTATCCTATCCTCTATCCGATCCTATCCTCTATTATATCCTATCCTCTATCCTATCCTATCCTCCATCCTATTATATCCACGATCCTATCCTATCCTCTATCCTATCCTATCCCCTATCCTATCCTATCCCCTATCCTATCCTCTATCCGATCCTATCCGCTATCCTATCCTCTATCCTATCCTATCCTCTATCCTATCCTATCCTCTATCCTATCCTATCCTCTATCCTATCCTATCCTCTATCCTATCCTCTCCTCTATCGCGTCCTATCCTCAATCCTAACCTATCCTCTATCCTATCATATCCTGCATCCTATCCTATCCTCTATTCAATCCTATCCTCTATCGTCTCCTGTCCTCTATCCTATCCAATCCCCTATCCTATCCTCTATCGTCTCCTATCCTCTACCCTATCCAATCCCCTATCCGATACTCTATCATATCCTATCCTATCCTCAATCCTATCCTATCCTCTATCCTAACATATCCTGTATCCTATCCTATCCTCTATTCTATCATATCCTCTATCCTATTATATACTCTATCCTATCCAATCCCTATCCGATCCTCTATCCTATCCTATCCTCTATCCTATCCTATCCTCAATCCTATCCTATCCTCTATCCTATCCAATCCACTATCCTATCCTATCCTTTATCCTATCATATCTTCTGTCCTATCCAAACCCCTATCCTATCCTCTACCCTATCCTATCCCCAATCCTATCCTATCCATATCCTATCCTATCCTCTATCCTATTCTATACTATATCCTATCCAATCCACTATCGAATCCTATCCTATCCTCTATCCTATCATATCCTCTGTCCTATCCAATCCCCTATCCTATCCTCTATCCGATCCTATCCTCTATTATATCCTATCCTCTATCCTATCCTATCCTCCATCCTATTATATCCACGATCCTATCCTATCCTCTATCCTATCCAATCCCCTATCCTATCCTCTATCGTCTCCTATCCTCTATCCTATCCAATCCCCTATCCGATCCTCTATCCTATCCTATCCTCTATCCTATCCTATCCTCTATCCTATCCTATACTCTATCCTATCCAATCCTCTATCCTATCCTATCCTCTATTCTATCCTATCCTCCATCGTCTCCAGTCCTCTATCCAATCCAATGCCCTATCCTATCCTCTATCGTCTCCTATTCTCTATCCTATCCAATCCCCCATCCGATCCTCTATCCTATCCTATCCTATCCTCTATCCTATCCTATCCTCAATCCTATCCTATCCTCTATCCTATCCTATCCTCTATCCTATCCTATCCTCTATCCTATCCTATCCTCTATCCTATCCTATCCTCTATCCTATCCTATCCTCTATCCTATCCTATCCTCTATCCTATCCTATCCTCTATCCTATCCTATCCTCTATCCTATCCTATCCTCTATCGGATCCTATCCTCTATCCTATCCTCTATCCTATCCTATCCTCTGTCCTCTCCTATCCTCTATCCGATGCTATCCTCTATTATACCTATAATCTATACTATCCTATCCTCCATTCCATCCTATCCTCTATCCTATCCTATCATCTATCCTATCCAATCCCCTATCCTATCCTCTATCTGATTCTATCCACTATTCTATCCTCTATCCTATCCTATCCTCTATCCTATCCTATCCTCTATACTATCCAATCCCCTATCCAATCCTCTATCCTCTCCTCTATTCCGTCCTATCCTCAATCCTATCCTATCCTCTATTCTATCATATCCTGTATCCTATCCTATCCTCTATTCTATCCTATCCTCTATCGTCACCTGTGCTCTATCCTATCCAATCCCCTATCCTATCCTCTATCCTATCCAATCCCCTATCCGATACTCTATCCTATCCTATCCTATCCTCAATCCTATCCTATCGTCTATCCTATCCTATCCTCTATCCTATTCTATAGTCTATCCTTTCCTCTATCCTATACTCTATCCTATCCAATCCTCTATCCTCTCCTTTATCCCGTCCTATCCTCAATCCTATCCTATCCTCTATCCTAACATATCCTGTATCCTATCCTATCCTCTATCCTATTATATACTCTATCCTATCCAATCCCCTATCCGATCCTCTATCCTATCCTATCCTCTATCCTATCCTATCCTCAATCCTATCCTATCCTCTATCTTATCCAATCCACTATCCTATCCTATCCTCTATCCTATCCTCTCCTCTATCCCGTCCTATCCTCAATCCTAACCTATCCTCTATCCTATCATATCCTGTATCCTATCCTATCCTCTATCCTATCGTATCCTCTATCCTATCCTATCCTCTATACTATCCAATCCCCTATCCAATCCCCTATCCTATCCTCTATCCGATCCTATCCTCTATTATATCCTATCCTCTGTCCTATCCTATCCTCCATCCTATTATATCCACGATCCTATCCTATCCTCTATCCTATCCTATCCCCTATCCTATCCTCTATCCGATCCTATCCGCTATCCTATCCTCTATCCTAGCCTATCCTCTATCCTATCCTATCCTCTATCCTATCCTATCCTCTATCCTATCCTCTCCTCTATCCCGTCCTATCCTCAATCCTAACCTATCCTCTATCCTATCATATCCTGTATCCTATCCTATCCTCTATTCAATCCTATCCTCTATCGTCTCCTGTCCTCTATCCTATCCAATCCCCTATCCTATCCTCTATCGTCTCCAATCCTGTATCCTATCCAATCCCCTATTCGATCCTCTATCCTATCCTATCCTCTATCCTATCCTATCCTCAACCCTATCCTATCCTCTATCCCATGCTGTATCCTCAATCCTATCCTCTATCCTATCATATCCTCTGTACCATCCAAACACCTTTCCTATCCTCTATCCGATCCTATCCTCTATTATATCTGTCCTATCCTATCCTCCATCCTATTATATTCTCGATCCTATCCTATCCTCTATCCTATCCAATCCCCTATCCTATCCTCTATCCGATCCTATCCTCTATCCTATCCTCTATCCTATCCTATCCTCTATCCTATCCTATCCTCAATCCTATCCTATCCTCTATCCTATCCTATCCTCAATCCTATCCTATCATCTATCCTATCCTATCCTCTATCCTATCATATCCTCAATCCTATCCTATCCTCTATCCTGTGCTCTATCCTCAATCCTATCCTCTGTCGTATCCTATCCTCTATACTATCCAATCCCGTATCCAATTATATATCCTCTCCTCTATCCCGTCCTATCCTTAATCCTATCTTATCCTCTATCCTATCCCATCCTCTATCCTATCCTATCCTCTATCCTATCCTATCCTCTATCGTATCCTATCCTCAATCCTATCCTATCCTCTATCCTATGCTCTATCCTCAATCCATTGCTCTATCCTATCCTATCCTCTATCCTATCCTATACTCTATCCTATCCTATCCTCTATCCTATGCTATCCTCTATCCTATCCTATCCTCTATTATATCCTATCCTCCATCCTATCCTATCCTCCATCCTATCCTATCCTCCATCCTATCCTATCCTCCATCCTATCCTATCCTCTATCCTATAATATCCTCTATCCTATCCTCTATCCTATCCTATCCTCTATCCTATTATATCCACGATCCTATCCTATCTTCTATCCTATCCTATCCTCTATCCTATGCTCTATCCTCAATCCATTGCTCTATCCTATCCTATCCTCTATCCTATCCTATACTCTATCCTATCCTATCCTCTATCCTATGCTATCCTCTATCCTATCCTATCCTCTATTATATCCTATCCTCCATCCTATCCTATCCTCCATCCTATCCTATCCTCCATCCTATCCTATCCTCCATCCTATCCTATCCTCTATCCTATAATATCCTCTATCCTATCCTCTATCCTATCCTATCCTCCATCCTATTATATCCACGATCCTATCCTATCTTCTATCCTATCCAATCCGCTATCCTATCCTCTATCCGATCCTATCCTCTATCCTATCCTATCCTCTATCCTATCCTATCCTCTATCCTATCCTATCCTCTATCCTATCCTATCCTCTATCCTATCCTATCCTCTATCGGATCCTATCCTCTATCCTATCCTCTATCCTATCCTATCCTCTGTCCTCTCCTATCCTCTATCCGATGCTATCCTCTATTATACCTATAATCTATACTATCCTATCCTCCATTCCATCCTATCCTCTATCCTATCCTATCATCTATCCTATCCAATCCCCTATCCTATCCTCTATCTGATTCTATCCACTATTCTATCCTCTATCCTATCCTATCCTCTATCCTATCCTATCCTCTATACTATCCAATCCCCTATCCAATCCTCTATCCTCTCCTCTATTCCGTCCTATCCTCAATCCTATCCTATCCTCTATTCTATCATATCCTGTATCCTATCCTATCCTCTATTCTATCCTATCCTCTATCGTCACCTGTCCTCTATCCTATCCAATCCCCTATCCTATCCTCTATCCTATCCAATCCCCTATCCGATACTCTATCCTATCCTATCCTATCCTCAATCCTATCCTATCGTCTATCCTATCCTATCCTCTATCCTATTCTATAGTCTATCCTTTCCTCTATCCTATACTCTATCCTATCCAATCCTCTATCCTCTCCTTTATCCCGTCCTATCCTCAATCCTATCCTATCCTCTATCCTAACATATCCTGTATCCTATCCTATCCTCTATCCTATTATATACTCTATCCTATCCAATCCCCTATCCGATCCTCTATCCTATCCTATCCTCTATCCTATCCTATCCTCAATCCTATCCTATCCTCTATCTTATCCAATCCACTATCCTATCCTATCCTCTATCCTATCCTCTCCTCTATCCCGTCCTATCCTCAATCCTAACCTATCCTCTATCCTATCATATCCTGTATCCTATCCTATCCTCTATCCTATCGTATCCTCTATCCTATCCTATCCTCTATACTATCCAATCCCCTATCCAATCCCCTATCCTATCCTCTATCCGATCCTATCCTCTATTATATCCTATCCTCTGTCCTATCCTATCCTCCATCCTATTATATCCACGATCCTATCCTATCCTCTATCCTATCCTATCCCCTATCCTATCCTCTATCCGATCCTATCCGCTATCCTATCCTCTATCCTATCCTATCCTCTATCCTATCCTATCCTCTATCCTATCCTATCCTCTATCCTATCCTCTCCTCTATCCCGTCCTATCCTCAATCCTAACCTATCCTCTATCCTATCATATCCTGTATCCTATCCTATCCTCTATTCAATCCTATCCTCTATCGTCTCCTGTCCTCTATCCTATCCAATCCCCTATCCTATCCTCTATCGTCTCCTATCCTGTATCCTATCCAATCCCCTATTCGATCCTCTATCCTATCCTATCCTCTATCCTATCCTATCCTCAACCCTATCCTATCCTCTATCCCATGCTCTATCCTCAATCCTATCCTCTATCCTATCATATCCTCTGTACCATCCAAACACCTTTCCTATCCTCTATCCGATCCTATCCTCTATTATATCTGTCCTATCCTATCCTCTATCCTATCCAATCCCCTATCCTATCCTCTATCCGATCCTATCCTCTATCCTATCCTCTATCCTATCCTATCCTCTATCCTATCCTATCCTCAATCCTATCCTATCCTCTATCCTATCCTATCCTCAATCCTATCCTATCATCTATCCTATCCTATCCTCTATCCTATCATATCCTCAATCCTATCCTATCCTCTATCCTGTGCTCTATCCTCAATCCTATCCTCTGTCGTATCCTATCCTCTATACTATCCAATCCCGTATCCAATTATATATCCTCTCCTCTATCCCGTCCTATCCTTAATCCTATCTTATCCTCTATCCTATCCCATCCTCTATCCTATCCTATCCTCTATCCTATCCTATCCTCTATCGTATCCTATCCTCAATCCTATCCTATCCTCTATCCTATGCTCTATCCTCAATCCATTGCTCTATCCTATCCTATCCTCTATCCTATCCTATACTCTATCCTATCCTATCCTCTATCCTATGCTATCCTCTATCCTATCCTATCCTCTATTATATCCTATCCTCCATCCTATCCTATCCTCCATCCTATCCTATCCTCCATCCTATCCTATCCTCCATCCTATCCTATCCTCTATCCTATAATATCCTCTATCCTATCCTCTATCCTATCCTATCCTCCATCCTATTATATCCACGATCCTATCCTATCTTCTATCCTATCCAATCCGCTATCCTATCCTCTATCCGATCCTATCCTCTATCCTATCCTCCATCCTATCCTATCCTCTATCCTATCCTATCCTCTATCCTATTCTATCCTCTATCCTATCCTATCCTCTATCCTATCCTATCCTCTATCCTATCCTATCCTCTATCGTATCCTATCCTCTATCCTATCCTATCCTCTAGCCTATCCAATCCTCTATCCTATCCTATCCTCTATCCTATCCTATCCTGTATCGTATGCTATCCTCTATCGTCTCCTGTCCTCCATCCTATCCCATCCTCTATCCTATCCTATCCTCTATCCTATCCTATCCTCTATCCGATCCTATCCTCTATTCTATCCTCTATCCTATCCTATCCTCTATCCTATCGTATCCTCTATCCTATCCTATCCTCTATACTATCCAATCCCCTATCCAATCCCCTATCCTATCCTCTATCCGATCCTATCCTCTATTATATCCTATCCTCTATCCTATCCTATCCTCCATCCTATTATATCCACGATCCTATCCTATCCTCTATCCTATCCTATCCCCTATCCTATCCTCTATCCGATCCTATCCGCTATCCTATCCTCTATCCTATCCTATCCTCTATCCTATCCTATCCTCTATCCTATCCTATCCTCTATCCTATCCTATCCTCTATCCTATCCTCTCCTCTATCCCGTCCTATCCTCAATCCTAACCTATCCTCTATCCTATCATATCCTGCATCCTATCCTATCCTCTATTCAATCCTATCCTCTATCGTCTCCTGTCCTCTATCCTATCCAATCCCCTATCCTATCCTCTATCGTCTCCTATCCTGTATCCTATCCAATCCCCTATTCGATCCTCTATCCTATCCTATCCTCTATCCTATCCAATCCTCAACCCTATCCTATCCTCTATCCCATGCTCTATCCTCAATCCTATCCTCTATCCTATCATATCCTCTGTACCATCCAAACACCTTTCCTATCCTCTATCCGATCCTATCCTCTATTATATCTGTCCTATCCTATCCTCCATCCTATTATATTCTCGATCCTATCCTATCCTCTATCCTATCCAATCCCCTATCCTATGATCTATCCGATCCTATCCTCTATCCTATCCTCTATCCTATCCTATCCTCAATCCTATCCTATCATCTATCCTATCCTATCCTCTATCCTATCATATCCTCAATCCTATCCTATCCTCTATCCTATGCTCTATCCTCAATCCTATCCTCTGTCGTATCCTATCCTCTACACTATCCAATCCCGTATCCAATTATATATCCTCTCCTCTATCCCGTCCTATCCTTAATCCTATCCTATCCTCTATCCTATCATATCCTGTATTATATCCTATCCTCTATGCTATCCTAGCCTCTATCCTATACAATACAATATCCTATCATATCCTCTATCCTATCCCATCCTCTATCCTATCCTATCCTCTATCCTATTCTATCCTCTATCCTATCCTATCCTCTATCCTAGCCTATCCTCTATCCGATCCTATCCTCTATTATATCCTATCCTCTATCCTATCCTATCCTCCATCCTATTATATCCACGATCCTATCCTATCCTCTATCCTATCCTATCCCCTATCCTATCCTCTATCCGATCCTATCCGCTATCCTATCCTCTATCCTATCCTATCCTCTATCCTATCCTATCCTCTATCCTATCCTATCCTCTATCCTATCCTATCCTCTATCCTCTCCTCTCCTCTATCGCGTCCTATCCTCAATCCTAACCTATCCTCTATCCTATCATATCCTGCATCCTATCCTATCCTCTATTCAATCCTATCCTCTATCGTCTCCTGTCCTCTATCCTATCCAATCCCCTATCCTATCCTCTATCGTCTCCTATCCTCTACCCTATCCAATCCCCTATCCGATACTCTATCATATCCTATCCTATCCTCAATCCTATCCTATCCTCTATCCTAACATATCCTGTATCCTATCCTATCCTCTATTCTATCATATCCTCTATCCTATTATATACTCTATCCTATCCAATCCCTATCCGATCCTCTATCCTATCCTATCCTCTATCCTATCCTATCCTCAATCCTATCCTATCCTCTATCCTATCCAATCCACTATCCTATCCTATCCTTTATCCTATCATATCTTCTGTCCTATCCAAACCCCTATCCTATCCTCTACCCTATCCTATCCCCAATCCTATCCTATCCATATCCTATCCTATCCTCTATCCTATTCTATACTATATCCTATCCAATCCACTATCGAATCCTATCCTATCCTCTATCCTACCCTATCCTCTATCCTATCCTATCCTCTATCCTATCCTATACTCTATCCTATCCTATCCTCTATCCTATGCTATCCTCTATCCTATCCTATCCTCTATTATATCCTATCCTCCATCCTATCCTATCCTCCATCCTATCCTATCCTCCATCCTATCCTATCCTCCATCCTATCCTATCCTCTATCCTATAATATCCTCTATCCTATCCTCTATCCTATCCTATCCTCCATCCTATTATATCCACGATCCTATCCTATCTTCTATCCTATCCAATCCGCTATCCTATCCTCTATCCGATCCTATCCTCTATCCTATCCTCCATCCTATCCTATCCTCTATCCTATCCTATCCTCTATCCTATTCTATCCTCTATCCTATCCTATCCTCTATCCTATCCTATCCTCTATCCTATCCTATCCTCTATCGTATCCTATCCTCTATCCTATCCTATCCTCTAGCCTATCCAATCCTCTATCCTATCCTATCCTCTATCCTATCCTATCCTGTATCGTATGCTATCCTCTATCGTCTCCTGTCCTCCATCCTATCCCATCCTCTATCCTATCCTATCCTCTATCCTATCCTATCCTCTATCCGATCCTATCCTCTATTCTATCCTCTATCCTATCCTATCCTCTATCCTATCGTATCCTCTATCCTATCCTATCCTCTATACTATCCAATCCCCTATCCAATCCCCTATCCTATCCTCTATCCGATCCTATCCTCTATTATATCCTATCCTCTATCCTATCCTATCCTCCATCCTATTATATCCACGATCCTATCCTATCCTCTATCCTATCCTATCCCCTATCCTATCCTCTATCCGATCCTATCCGCTATCCTATCCTCTATCCTATCCTATCCTCTATCCTATCCTATCCTCTATCCTATCCTATCCTCTATCCTATCCTATCCTCTATCCTATCCTCTCCTCTATCCCGTCCTATCCTCAATCCTAACCTATCCTCTATCCTATCATATCCTGCATCCTATCCTATCCTCTATTCAATCCTATCCTCTATCGTCTCCTGTCCTCTATCCTATCCAATCCCCTATCCTATCCTCTATCGTCTCCTATCCTGTATCCTATCCAATCCCCTATTCGATCCTCTATCCTATCCTATCCTCTATCCTATCCAATCCTCAACCCTATCCTATCCTCTATCCCATGCTCTATCCTCAATCCTATCCTCTATCCTATCATATCCTCTGTACCATCCAAACACCTTTCCTATCCTCTATCCGATCCTATCCTCTATTATATCTGTCCTATCCTATCCTCCATCCTATTATATTCTCGATCCTATCCTATCCTCTATCCTATCCAATCCCCTATCCTATGATCTATCCGATCCTATCCTCTATCCTATCCTCTATCCTATCCTATCCTCAATCCTATCCTATCATCTATCCTATCCTATCCTCTATCCTATCATATCCTCAATCCTATCCTATCCTCTATCCTATGCTCTATCCTCAATCCTATCCTCTGTCGTATCCTATCCTCTACACTATCCAATCCCGTATCCAATTATATATCCTCTCCTCTATCCCGTCCTATCCTTAATCCTATCCTATCCTCTATCCTATCCTATCCCCTATCCTATCCTCTATCCGATCCTATCCGCTATCCTATCCTCTATCCTATCCTATCCTCTATCCTATCCTATCCTCTATCCTATCCTATCCTCTATCCTATCCTATCCTCTATCCTATCCTCTCCTCTATCGCGTCCTATCCTCAATCCTAACCTATCCTCTATCCTATCATATCCTGCATCCTATCCTATCCTCTATTCAATCCTATCCTCTATCGTCTCTGTCCTCTATCCTATCCAATCCCCTATCCTATCCTCTATCGTCTCCTATCCTCTACCCTATCCAATCCCCTATCCGATACTCTATCATATCCTATCCTATCCTCAATCCTATCCTATCCTCTATCCTAACATATCCTGTATCCTATCCTATCCTCTATTCTATCATATCCTCTATCCTATTATATACTCTATCCTATCCAAACCCCTATCCTATCCTCTATCCTATCCTATCCTCAATCCTATCCTATCCACTATCCCCTCCTATCCTCTATCCTATTCTATACTATATAGTATCCAATCCACTATCGAAACCTATCCTATCCTCTATCCTATCATATCCTCTGTCCTATCCAATCCCCTATCCTATCCTCTATCCGATCCTATCCTCTATCCTATCCTATCCTCCATCCTATTATATCCACGATCCTATCCTATCCTCTATCCTATCCAATCCCCTATCCTATCCTCTATCCGATCCTATCCTCTATCCTATCCTTTATCCTATCCTATCCTCTATCCTATCCTATCCTCTATCCTATCCTATCCTCTATCCTATCCTATCCTCTATCCTATCCTATCCTCTATCCTATCCTATCCTCTATACTATCCAATCCCCTATCCAATCTTCTATCCTCTCCTCTATCCCGTCCTATCCTCAATCCTATCCTATCCTCTATCGTATCATATCCTGTATCCTATCCTATTATCTATTCTATCCTATCCTCTATCGTCTCCTGTCCTGTATCCTATCCAATCCCCTATCCTATCCTCTATCGTCTCCTATCCTCTATCCTATCCTATACTCTATCCTATCCAAACCCCTATCCTATCCTCTATCCTATCCTATCCTCAATCCTATCCTATCCACTATCCTATCCTATCCTCTATCCTATTCTATACTATATCCTATCCAATCCAATATCGAATCCTATCCTATCCTCTATCCTATCATATCCTTTGTCCTATCCAATCCCCTATCCTATCCTCTATCCGATCCTATCCTCTATTATATCCTATCCTCTATCCTATCCTATCCTCCATCCTATTATATCCACGATCCTATCCTATCCTCTATCCTATCCAATCCCCTATCCTATCCTCTATCCGATCCTATCCTCTATCCTATCCTTTATCCTATCCTATCCTCTATCCTATCCTATCCTCTATCCTATCCTATCCTCTATCCTATCCTATCCTCTATCCTATCCTATCCTCTATCCTATCCTATCCTCTATCCTATCCTATCCTCTATCCTATCCTATCATCTATCCTATCCTATCCTCTATCCTATCATATCCTCAATCCTATCCTATCCTCTATCCTATGCTCTATCCTCAATCCTATCCTCTGTCGTATCCTATCCTCTACACTATCCAATCCCGTATCCAATTATATATCCTCTCCTCTATCCCGTCCTATCCTTAATCCTATCCTATCCTCTATCCTATCATATCCTGTATTATATCCTATCCTCTATGCTATCCTAGCCTCTATCCTATACAATACAATATCCTATCATATCCTCTATCCTATCCCATCCTCTATCCTATCCTATCCTCTATCCTATTCTATCCTCTATCCTATCCTATCCTCTATCCTAGCCTATCCTCTATCCGATCCTATCCTCTATTATATCCTATCCTCTATCCTATCCTATCCTCCATCCTATTATATCCACGATCCTATCCTATCCTCTATCCTATCCTATCCCCTATCCTATCCTCTATCCGATCCTATCCGCTATCCTATCCTCTATCCTATCCTATCCTCTATCCTATCCTATCCTCTATCCTATCCTATCCTCTATCCTATCCTATCCTCTATCCTATCCTCTCCTCTATCGCGTCCTATCCTCAATCCTAACCTATCCTCTATCCTATCATATCCTGCATCCTATCCTATCCTCTATTCAATCCTATCCTCTATCGTCTCCTGTCCTCTATCCTATCCAATCCCCTATCCTATCCTCTATCGTCTCCTATCCTCTACCCTATCCAATCCCCTATCCGATACTCTATCATATCCTATCCTATCCTCAATCCTATCCTATCCTCTATCCTAACATATCCTGTATCCTATCCTATCCTCTATTCTATCATATCCTCTATCCTATTATATACTCTATCCTATCCAATCCCTATCCGATCCTCTATCCTATCCTATCCTCTATCCTATCCTATCCTCAATCCTATCCTATCCTCTATCCTATCCAATCCACTATCCTATCCTATCCTTTATCCTATCATATCTTCTGTCCTATCCAAACCCCTATCCTATCCTCTACCCTATCCTATCCCCAATCCTATCCTATCCATATCCTATCCTATCCTCTATCCTATTCTATACTATATCCTATCCAATCCACTATCGAATCCTATCCTATCCTCTATCCTACCCTATCCTCTATCCTATCCTATCCTCTATCCTATCCTATCCTCTATCCTATCCAATCCACTATCCTATCCTATCCTCTATCCTATCATATCCTCTGTCCTGTCCAATCCCCTCTCCTATCCTCTATCCGATCCTATCCTCTATCCTATCCTATACTCTATCCTATCCAATCCTCTATCCTATCCTATCCTCTATTCTATCCTATCCTCCATCGTCTCCAGTCCTCTATCCTATCCAATCCCCTATCCTATCCTCTATCGTCTCCTATTCTCTATCCTATCCAATCCCCCATCCGATCCTCTATCCTATCCTATCCTATCCTCTATCCTATCCTATCCTCAATCCTATCCTATCCTCTATCCTATCCTATCCTCTATCCTATCCTATCCTCTATCCTATCCTATCCTCTATCCTATCCTATCCTCTATCCTATCCTATCCTCTATCCTATCCTATCCTCTATCCTATCCTATCCTCTATCGGATCCTATCCTCTATCCTATCCTCTATCCTATCCTATCCTCTGTCCTCTCCTATCCTCTATCCGATGCTATCCTCTATTATACCTATAATCTATACTATCCTATCCTCCATTCCATCCTATCCTCTATCCTATCCTATCATCTATCCTATCCAATCCCCTATCCTATCCTCTATCTGATTCTATCCACTATTCTATCCTCTATCCTATCCTATCCTCTATCCTATCCTATCCTCTATACTATCCAATCCCCTATCCAATCCTCTATCCTCTCCTCTATTCCGTCCTATCCTCAATCCTATCCTATCCTCTATTCTATCATATCCTGTATCCTATCCTATCCTCTATTCTATCCTATCCTCTATCCTATTCTATAGTCTATCCTTTCCTCTATCCTATACTCTATCCTATCCAATCCTCTATCCTCTCCTTTATCCCGTCCTATCCTCAATCCTATCCTATCCTCTATCCTAACATATCCTGTATCCTATCCTATCCTCTATCCTATTATATACTCTATCCTATCCAATCCCCTATCCGATCCTCTATCCTATCCTATCCTCTATCCTATCCTATCCTCAATCCTATCCTATCCTCTATCTTATCCAATCCACTATCCTATCCTATCCTCTATCCTATCATATACTCTGTCCTGTCCAATCCCCTCTCCTATCCTCTATCCGATCCTATCCTCTATTATATCCTATCCTCTATCCTATCCTATCCTCCATCCTATTATATCCACGATCCTATCCTATCCTCTATCCTATCCAATCCCCTATCCTATCTTCTATCCGATCCTATCCTCTATCCTATCCTTTATCCTATCCTATCCTCTATCCTATCCTATCCTCTATCCTATCCTATCCTCAATCCTATCCTATCCTCTATCCTATCCTATCCTCTATCCTATCCAATCCTCTATCCTATCCAATCCTCTATTCTATCCTATCATCTATCCTATCCTATCCTCTATCCTATCCTCTATCCGATCCTATCCTCTATTCTATCCTCTATCCTATCCTATCCTCTATCCTATCCAATCCACTATCCTATCCTATCCTCTATCCTATCATATCCTCTGTCCTGTCCAATCCCCTCTCCTATCCTCTATCCTATCCTATCCTCTATCCAATCCTATCCTCTATTCTATCCTCTATCCTATCCTATCCTCTATCCTATCCTATCCTCTATACTATCCAATCCCCTATCCAATCCTCTATCCTCTCCTCTATCCCGTCCTATCCTCAATCCTATCCTATCCTCTATCGTTTCATATCCTGTATCCTATCCTATCCTCTATTCTATCCTATCCTCTATCGTCTCCTGTCCACTATCCTATCCAATCCCCTATCCTATCCTCTATCCTATCCTATCCTGTATCGTATGCTATCCTCTATCGTCTCCTGACATCTATCCTATCCAATCCCCTATCCGATCCTCTATCCTATCCTATCCTCTATCCTATCCTATCCTCAATCCTATCCTATCCTCTATCCTATCCAATCCACTATCCTATCCTATCCTTTATCCTATCATATCCTCTGTCCTGTCCAATCCCCTATCCTATCCTCTATCCGATCCTATCCTCTATTATATCCTATCCTCTATCCTATCCTATCCTATCCTCCATCCTATCCTATCCTCTATCCTATCCTATCCTCAATCCTATCCTATCCACTATCCTATCCTATCCTGTATCCTATTCTATACTCTATACTATCCAATCCACTGTCCTATCCTAACCTATCCTCTATCCTATCATATCCTCTGTCCTATCCAATCCCCTATCCTATCCTTTATCCGATCCTATCCTCTATTATATCCTATCTTCTATCCTATCCTATCCTCCATCCTATCCTATCCTCTATCCTATCCTATACTCTATCCTATCCAAACCCCTATCCTATCCTCTATCCTATCCTATCCTCAATCCTATCCTATCCACTATCCCCTCCTATCCTCTATCCTATTCTATACTATATAGTATCCAATCCACTATCGAAACCTATCCTATCCTCTATCCTATCATATCCTCTGTCCTATCCAATCCCCTATCCTATCCTCTATCCGATCCTATCCTCTATCCTATCC
This sequence comes from Halictus rubicundus, assembly GCF_050948215.1. Lineage (NCBI taxonomy): Eukaryota > Metazoa > Arthropoda > Insecta > Hymenoptera > Halictidae > Halictus > Halictus rubicundus. Next base: position 130,705 of record NW_027488696.1, read on the forward strand.
TATCCTCCATCCTATTATATCCACGATCCTATCCTATCCTCTATCCGATCCTATCCTCTATCCTATCCTATCCTCCATCCTATTATATCCACGATCCTATCCTATCCTCTATCCTATCCAATCCCCTATCCTATCCTCTATCCGATCCTATCCTCTATCCTATCCTTTATCCTATCCTATCCTCTATCCTATCCTATCCTCTATCCTATCCTATCCTCTATCCTATCCTATCCTCTATCCTATCCTATCCTCTATCCTATCCTATCCTCTATACTATCCAATCCCCTATCCAATCTTCTATCCTCTCCTCTATCCCGTCCTATCCTCAATCCTATCCTATCCTCTATCGTATCATATCCTGTATCCTATCCTATTATCTATTCTATCCTATCCTCTATCGTCTCCTGTCCTGTATCCTATCCAATCCCCTATCCTATCCTCTATCGTCTCCTATCCTCTATCCTATCCTATACTCTATCCTATCCAAACCCCTATCCTATCCTCTATCCTATCCTATCCTCAATCCTATCCTATCCACTATCCTATCCTATCCTCTATCCTATTCTATACTATATCCTATCCAATCCAATATCGAATCCTATCCTATCCTCTATCCTATCATATCCTTTGTCCTATCCAATCCCCTATCCTATCCTCTATCCGATCCTATCCTCTATTATATCCTATCCTCTATCCTATCCTATCCTCCATCCTATTATATCCACGATCCTATCCTATCCTCTATCCTATCCAATCCCCTATCCTATCCTCTATCCGATCCTATCCTCTATCCTATCCTTTATCCTATCCTATCCTCTATCCTATCCTATCCTCTATCCTATCCTATCCTCTATCCTATCCTATCCTCTATCCTATCCTATCCTCTATCCTATCCTATCCTCTATCCTATCCTATCCTCTATCCTATCCTATCCTCTATCCTATCCTATCCTCTATCCTATCCTATCCTCTATCCTATCCTATCCTCTATCCTATCCTATCCTCTATCCTATCCTATCCTCTATCCTATCCTATCCTCTATCCTATCCTCTATCCGATCCTATCCTCTATCCTATCCAATCCCCCCTCCGATCCTCTATCCTATCCTATCCTCTATCCGATCCTATCCTCTATTATATCCTATCCTCTATCCTATCCTATCCTCCATCCTATCCTATCCTCTATCCTATCCTATCCTCAATCCTATCCTGTCCTCTATCCGATCCTATCCTCTATCCTATCCTCTATCCTATCCTATCCTCTGTCCTCTCCTATCCTCTATTATACCTATCCTCTATACTATCCTATCCTCCATTCCATCCTATCCTCTATCCTATCCTATCATCTATCCTATCCAATCCCCTATCCTATCCTCTATCTGATTCTATCCACTATTCTATCCTCTATCCTATCCTATCCTCTATCCTATCCTCTCCTCTATACTATCCAATTCCCTAATCCAAACCTCTATCCTCTCCTCTATCCCGTCCTATCCTCAATCCTATCCTATCCTCTATTCTATCATATCCTGTATCCTATCCTATCCTCTATTCTATCCTATCCTCTATCGTCACCTGTCCTCTATCCTATCCAATCCCCTATCCTATCCTCTATCCTATCCTATCCTCTATCCTATCCTATCCTCTATCCTATCCTATCCTCCATCCTATTATATCCTCTATCCTATCCTATCCTCTATCCTATCCTCTATCCGATCCTATCCTCTATCCTATCCAATCCCCCATCCGATCCTCTATCCTATCCTATAATCTATCCGATCCTATCCTCTATTACATCCTATCCTCTATCATATCCTATCCTCCATCCTATCCTATCCTCTATCCTATCCTATCCTCTATCCTATCCAATCCTCTATCCTATCCAATCCTCTATCCTATCCTATCCTCTATCCTATCCTGTCCTCTATCCGATCCTATCCTCTATCCTATCCTCTATACTATCCTATCCTCTGTCCTCTCCTATCCTCTATCCGATCCTATCCTCTATTATACCTATCCTCTATACTATCCTATCCTCCATTCCATCCTATCCTCTATCCTATCCTATCCTCTATTCTATCATATCCTGTATCCTATCCTATCCTCTATTCTATCCTATCCTCTATCGTCACCTGTCCTCTATCCTATCCAATACCCTATCCTATCCTCTATCGTCTCCTATCCTCTATCCTATCCAATCCCCTGTCCTATCCTCTATCTGATTCTATCCACTATTCTATCCTCTATCCTATCCTATCCTCTATCCTATCCTCTCCTCTATACTATCCAATTCCCTAATCCAATCCTCTATCCACTCCTCTATCCCGTCCTATCCTCAATCCTATCCTATCCTCTATTCTATCATATCCTGTATCCTATCCTATCCTCTATTCTATCCTATCCTCTATCGTCACCTGCCCTCTATCCTATACAATCCCCTATCCTATCCTCTATCGTCTCCTATCCTCTATCCTATCCAATCCCCTATCCGATACTATATCCTATCCTATCCTATCCTCAATCCTATCCTATCCTCTATCCTATCCTATCCTCTATCCTATTCTATAGTCTATCCTTTCCTCTATCCTATGCTCTATCATATCCAATCCTCTATCCTCTCCTTTATCCCGTCCTATCCTCAATCCTATCCTATCCTCTATCCTAACATATCCTGCATCCTATCCTATCCTCTATTCTATCATATCCTCTATCCTATTATATACTCTATCCTATCCAATCCCTATCCGATCCTCTATCCTATCCTATCCTCTATCCTATCCTATCCTCAATCCTATCCTATCCTCTATCCTATCCAATCCACTATCCTATCCTATCCTTTATCCTATCATATCCTCTGTCCTATCCAAACCCCTATCCTATCCTCTATCCTATCCTATCCTCAATCCTATCCTATCCACTATCCTATCCTATCCTCTATCCTATTCTATACTATATCCTATCCAATCCACTATCGAATCCTATCCTATCCTCTATCCTATCATATCCTCTGTCCTATCCAATCCCCTATCCTATCCTCTATCCGATCCTATCCTCTATTATATCCTATCCTCTATCCTATCCTATCCTCCATCCTATTATATCCACGATCCTATCCTATCCTCTATCCTATCCAATCCCCTATCCTATTCTCTATCCGATCCTATCCTCTATCCTATCCTATCCTCTATCCTATCCTATCCTCTATACTATCCAATCCCCTATCCAATCCTCTATCTTCTCCTCTATCCCGTCCTATCCTCAATCCTATCCTATCCTCTATCCTATCCTATCCTCTATCCTATCCTATACTCTATCCTATCCAATCCTCTATCCTATCCTATCCTCTATTCTATCCTATCATCCATCGTCTCCAGTCCTCTCTCCTATCCAATGCCCTATCCTATCCTCTATCGTCTCCTATCCTCTATCCTATCATATCCTCTATCCTATCCTATCCTCTATCCTATCCTATCCTCTATCCTATCCTATACTCTATCCTATCCAATCCACTGCCGTAACCTATCCTATCCTCTATCCTATCATATCCTCTGTCCTATCCAATCCCCTATCCTATCCTCTATCCGATCGTATCCTCTATTATATCCTCTATCCTATCCTATCCTCCATCCTATTATATCCACGATCCTATCCTATCCTCTATCCTATCCAATCCCCTATCCTATCCTCTATCCTATCCTATCCTCCATCCTATTATATCCACGATCCTATCCTATCCTCTATCCTATCCAATCCCCTATCCTATTCTCTATCCGATCCTATCCTCTATCCTATTCTCTATCCTATCCTATCCTCTATCCTATCCTATCCTCTATCCTATCCTATCCTCCTACCTATCCTATCCTCCATCCTATCCCATCCTCTATCCTATCCTATCCTCTATCCTATCCTATCCTCTATCCGATCCTATCCTCTACTCTATCCTCTATCCTATCCTATCCCCTATCCTATGGTATGCTCTATCCTATCCTATCCTCTATACTATCCAATCCCCGATCCAATCCTCTATTATCTCCTCTATCCTGTCCTATCCTCAATCCTAACCTATCCTCTATTCTATCATATCCTGTATCCCATCCTATCCTATATTCAATCCTATCCTCTATCGTCTCCTGTCCTCTATCCTATCCAATCCCCTATCCTATCCTCTATCGTCTCCTATCCTGAATCCTATCCAATCCCCTATTCGATTCTCTATCCTATCCTATCCTCTATCCTATCCTATCCTCAACCCTATCCTATACTCTATCCTATCCAATCCACTATCCTATCCTATCCTCTATCCTATCCAATCCACTGTCCTATCCTATCCTCTATCCTATTATATACTCTATCCTATCCAATCCCCTATCCGATCCTCTATCCTATCCTATCCCCTATCCTATCCTATCCTCAATCCTATCCTATCCTCCATCCTATCCTATCCTCTATCCTATCCTATCCTCTATCCTATCCTATCCTCTATCCTATCCTATCCTCTATCCTATCCTATCCTCGATCCTATCCTATCCTCTATCGTATCCTATCCTCTATCCTATCCTATCCTCTAGCCTATGCTATCCTCTATCCTATCCTATCCTTTATCCTATCCTATCCTGTATCGTATGCTATCCTCTATCGTCTCCTGTCCTCCATCCTATCCCATCCTCTATCCTATCCTATCCTCTATCCGATCCTATCCTCTATTCTATCCTCTATCCTATCCTATCCTCTATCCTATCGTATCCTCTATCCTATCCTATCCTCTATACTATCCAATCCCCTATCCAATCCCCTATCCTATCCTCTATCCGATCCTATCCTCTATCCTATCCTATCCTCTATCATCTATCCTATCCTATCCTATCCTCTATCCTATCCTATCCTCTATCCGATCCTATCCTCTATTCTATCCTTTATCCTATCCTATCCCCTATCCTATGGTATGCTCTATCCTATCCTATCCTCTATACTATCCAATCCCCGATCCAATCCTCTATCCTCTCCTCTATCCTGTCCTATCCTCAATCCTAACCTATCCTCTATTCTATCATATCCTGTATCCTATCCTATCCTATATTCAATCCTATCCTCTATCGTCTCCTGTCCTCTATCCTATCCAATCCCCTATCCTATCCTCTATCGTCTCCTATCCTGTATCCTATCCAATCCCCTATTCGATCCTCTATCCTATCCTATCCTCTATCCTATCCTATCCTCAACCCTATCCTATCCTCTATCCTATCCAATCCACTATCCTATCCTATCCTCTATCCTATCATATCCTCTGTACCATCCAAACACCTTTCCTATCCTCTATCCGATCCTATCCTCTATTATATCCTACCCTCTGTCCTATCCTATCCTCCATCCTATTATATTCTCGATCCTATCCTATCCTCTATCCTATCCAATCCCCTATCCTATCCTATATCCGATCCTATCCTCTATCCTATCCTATCCTCTATCCTATACTATCCTCTATCCTATCCTATCCTCTATCCTATCCTATCCTCAATCCTATCCTATCCTCTATCCTATCCAATCCACTGTCCTATCCTATCCTCTATCCTATCATATCCTCTGTTCTATCCAGTCCCCTATCCTATCCTCTATTATATCCTATCCTCTATCCTATCCTATCCTCCATCCTATCCTATCCTCTATCCTATCCTATCCTCTATCCTATCCTCTATCCTATCCAATCCCCTATCCGATACTCTATCCTATCCTATCCTATCCTCAATCCTATCCTATCGTCTATCCTATCCTATCCTCTATCCTATTCTATAGTCTATCCTTTCCTCTATCCTATACTCTATCCTATCCAATCCTCTATCCTCTCCTTTATCCCGTCCTATCCTCAATCCTATCCTATCCTCTATCCTAACATATCCTGTATCCTATCCTATCCTCTATCCTATTATATACTCTATCCTATCCAATCCCCTATCCGATCCTCTATCCTATCCTATCCTCTATCCTATCCTATCCTCAATCCTATCCTATCCTCTATCTTATCCAATCCACTATCCTATCCTATCCTCTATCCTATCATATACTCTGTCCTGTCCAATCCCCTCTCCTATCCTCTATCCGATCCTATCCTCTATCCTATCCTTTATCCTATCCTATCCTCTATCCTATCCTATCCTCTATCCTATCCTATCCTCAATCCTATCCTATCCTCTATCCTATCCTATCCTCTATCCTATCCAATCCTCTATCCTATCCAATCCTCTATTCTATCCTATCATCTATCCTATCCTATCCTCTATCCTATCCTCTATCCGATCCTATCCTCTATTCTATCCTCTATCCTATCCTATCCTCTATCCTATCCAATCCACTATCCTATCCTATCCTCTATCCTATCATATCCTCTGTCCTGTCCAATCCCCTCTCCTATCCTCTATCCTATCCTATCCTCTATCCAATCCTATCCTCTATTCTATCCTCTATCCTATCCTATCCTCTATCCTATCCTATCCTCTATACTATCCAATCCCCTATCCAATCCTCTATCCTCTCCTCTATCCCGTCCTATTCTCAATCCTATCCTATCCTCTATCGTTTCATATCCTGTATCCTATCCTATCCTCTATTCTATCCTATCCTCTATCGTCTCCTGTCCACTATCCTATCCAATCCCCTATCCTATCCTCTATCCTATCCTATCCTGTATCGTATGCTATCCTCTATCGTCTCCTGACATCTATCCTATCCAATCCCCTATCCGATCCTCTATCCTATCCTATCCTCTATCCTATCCTATCCTCAATCCTATCCTATCCTCTATCCTATCCAATCCACTATCCTATCCTATCCTTTATCCTATCATATCCTCTGTCCTGTCCAATCCCCTATCCTATCCTCTATCCGATCCTATCCTCTATTATATCCTATCCTCTATCCTATCCTATCCTATCCTCCATCCTATCCTATCCTCTATCCTATCCTATCCTCAATCCTATCCTATCCACTATCCTATCCTATCCTGTATCCTATTCTATACTCTATACTATCCAATCCACTGTCCTATCCTAACCTATCCTCTATCCTATCATATCCTCTGTCCTATCCAATCCCCTATCCTATCCTTTATCCGATCCTATCCTCTATTATATCCTATCCTCTATCCTATCCTATCCTCCATCCTATCCTATCGTCTATCCTATCCTATACTCTATCCTATCCAAACCCCTATCCTATCCTCTATCCTATCCTATCCTCAATCCTATCCTATCCACTATCCCATCCTATCCTCTATCCTATTCTATACTATATAGTATCCAATCCACTATCGAATCCTATCCTATCCTCTATCCTATCATATCCTCTGTCCTATCCAATCCCCTATCCTATCCTCTATCCGATCCTATCCTCCATTATATCCTATCCTCTATCCTATCCTATCCTCCATCCTATTATATCCACGATCCTATCCTATCCTCTATCCTATCCAATCCCCTATCCTATCCTCTATCCTATCCTATCCTCTATCCTATCCAATCCTCTATTCTATCCTATCATCTATCCTATCCTATCCTCTATCCTATCCTCTATCCGATCCTATCCTCTATTCTATCCTCTATCCTATCCTATCCTCTATCCTATCCAATCCACTATCCTATCCTATCCTCTATCCTATCATATCCTCTGTCCTGTCCAATCCCCTCTCCTATCCTCTATCCTATCCTATCCTCTATCCAATCCTATCCTCTATTCTATCCTCTATCCTATCCTATCCTCTATCCTATCCTATCCTCTATACTATCCAATCCCCTATCCAATCCTTTATCCTCTCCTCTATCCCGTCCTATCCTCAATCCTATCCTATCCTCTATCGTTTCATATCCTGTATCCTATCCTATCCTCTATCCTATCCAATCCACTATCCTATCCTATCCTCTATCCTATCATATCCTCTGTCCTGTCCAATCCCCTCTCCTATCCTCTATCCTATCCTATCCTCTATCCAATCCTATCCTCTATTCTATCCTCTATCCTATCCTATCCTCAATCCTATCCTATCCACTATCCCATCCTATCCTCTATCCTATTCTATACTATATAGTATCCAATCCACTATCGAATCCTATCCTATCCTCTATCCTATCATATCCTCTGTCCTATCCAATCCCCTATCCTATCCTCTATCCGATCCTATCCTCTATCCTATCCTATCCTCCATCCTATTATATCCACGATCCTATCCTATCCTCTATCCTATCCAATCCCCTATCCTATCCTCTATCCGATCCTATCCTCTATCCTATCCTTTATCCTATCCTATCCTCTATCCTATCCTATCCTCTATCCTATCCTATCCTCTATCCTATCCTATCCTCTATCCTATCCTATCCTCTATCCTATCCTATCCTCTATCCTATCCTATCCTCTATACTATCCAATCCCCTATCCAATCTTCTATCCTCTCCTCTATCCCGTCCTATCCTCAATCCTATCCTATCCTCTATCGTATCATATCCTGTATCCTATCCTATTATCTATTCTATCCTATCCTCTATCGTCTCCTGTCCTGTATCCTATCCAATCCCCTATCCTATCCTCTATCGTCTCCTATCCTCTATCCTATCCTATACTCTATCCTATCCAAACCCCTATCCTATCCTCTATCCTATCCTATCCTCAATCCTATCCTATCCACTATCCTATCCTATCCTCTATCCTATTCTATACTATATCCTATCCAATCCAATATCGAATCCTATCCTATCCTCTATCCTATCATATCCTTTGTCCTATCCAATCCCCTATCCTATCCTCTATCCGATCCTATCCTCTATTATATCCTATCCTCTATCCTATCCTATCCTCCATCCTATTATATCCACGATCCTATCCTATCCTCTATCCTATCCAATCCCCTATCCTATCCTCTATCCGATCCTATCCTCTATCCTATCCTTTATCCTATCCTATCCTCTATCCTATCCTATCCTCTATCCTATCCTATCCTCTATCCTATCCTATCCTCTATCCTATCCTATCCTCTATCCTATCCTATCCTCTATCCTATCCTATCCTCTATCCTATCCTATCCTCTATCCTATCCTATCCTCTATCCTATCCTATCCTCTATCCTATCCTATCCTCTATCCTATCCTCTATCCGATCCTATCCTCTATCCTATCCAATCCCCCCTCCGATCCTCTATCCTATCCTATCCTCTATCCGATCCTATCCTCTATTATATCCTATCCTCTATCCTATCCTATCCTCCATCCTATCCTATCCTCTATCCTATCCTATCCTCAATCCTATCCTGTCCTCTATCCGATCCTATCCTCTATCCTATCCTCTATCCTATCCTATCCTCTGTCCTCTCCTATCCTCTATCCGATCCTATCCTCTATTATACCTATCCTCTATACTATCCTATCCTCCATTCCATCCTATCCTCTATCCTATCCTATCATCTATCCTATCCAATCCCCTATCCTATCCTCTATCTGATTCTATCCACTATTCTATCCTCTATCCTATCCTATCCTCTATCCTATCCTCTCCTCTATACTATCCAATTCCCTAATCCAAACCTCTATCCTCTCCTCTATCCCGTCCTATCCTCAATCCTATCCTATCCTCTATTCTATCATATCCTGTATCCTATCCTATCCTCTATTCTATCCTATCCTCTGTCGTCACCTGTCCTCTATCCTATCCAATCCCCTATCCTATCCTCTATCCTATCCTATCCTCTATCCTATCCTATCCTCTATCCTATCCTATCCTCCATCCTATTATATCCTCTATCCTATCCTATCCTCTATCCTATCCTCTATCCGATCCTATCCTCTATCCTATCCAATCCCCCATCCGATCCTCTATCCTATCCTATAATCTATCCGATCCTATCCTCTATTACATCCTATCCTCTATCATATCCTATCCTCCATCCTATCCTATCCTCTATCCTATCCTATCCTCTATCCTATCCAATCCTCTATCCTATCCAATCCTCTATCCTATCCTATCCTCTATCCTATCCTGTCCTCTATCCGATCCTATCCTCTATCCTATCCTCTATACTATCCTATCCTCTGTCCTCTCCTATCCTCTATCCGATCCTATCCTCTATTATACCTATCCTCTATACTATCCTATCCTCCATTCCATCCTATCCTCTATCCTATCCTATCCTCTATTCTATCATATCCTGTATCCTATCCTATCCTCTATTCTATCCTATCCTCTATCGTCACCTGTCCTCTATCCTATCCAATACCCTATCCTATCCTCTATCGTCTCCTATCCTCTATCCTATCCAATCCCCTATCCTATCCTCTATCTGATTCTATCCACTATTCTATCCTCTATCCTATCCTATCCTCTATCCTATCCTCTCCTCTATACTATCCAATTCCCTAATCCAATCCTCTATCCACTCCTCTATCCCGTCCTATCCTCAATCCTATCCTATCCTCTATTCTATCATATCCTGTATCCTATCCTATCCTCTATTCTATCCTATCCTCTATCGTCACCTGCCCTCTATCCTATACAATCCCCTATCCTATCCTCTATCGTCTCCTATCCTCTATCCTATCCAATCCCCTATCCGATACTCTATCCTATCCTATCCTATCCTCAATCCTATCCTATCCTCTATCCTATCCTATCCTCTATCCTATTCTATAGTCTATCCTTTCCTCTATCCTATGCTCTATCATATCCAATCCTCTATCCTCTCCTTTATCCCGTCCTATCCTCAATCCTATCCTATCCTCTATCCTAACATATCCTGCATCCTATCCTATCCTCTATCCTATCCAATCCACTATCCTATCCTATCCTTTATCCTATCATATCCTCTGTCCTATCCAAACCCCTATCCTATCCTCTATCCTATCCTATCCTCAATCCTATCCTATCCACTATCCTATCCTATCCTCTATCCTATTCTATACTATATCCTATCCAATCCACTATCGAATCCTATCCTATCCTCTATCCTATCATATCCTCTGTCCTATCCAATCCCCTATCCTATCCTCTATCCGATCCTATCCTCTATTATATCCTATCCTCTATCCTATCCTATCCTCCATCCTATTATATCCACGATCCTATCCTATCCTCTATCCTATCCAATCCCCTATCCTATTCTCTATCCGATCCTATCCTCTATCCTATCCTATCCTCTATCCTATCCTATCCTCTATACTATCCAATCCCCTATCCAATCCCCTATCCTATCCTCTATCCGATCCTATCCTCTATCCTACCCAATCCCCTATCCGATCCTCTATCCTATCCTATCCTCTATCCTATCCTATCCTCTATCCTATCCTATACTCTATCCTATCCAATCCTCTATCCTATCCTATCCTCTATTCTATCCTATCATCCATCGTCTCCAGTCCTCTCTCCTATCCAATGCCCTATCCTATCCTCTATCGTCTCCTATCCTCTATCCTATCCAATCCCCCATCCGATCCTCTATCCTATCCTATCCTCTATCCTATCCTAACCTCTATCCTATCCTAACCTCTATCGTATGCTATCCTCTATCGTCTCCTGTCCTCTATCCTATCCTATCCTCTATCCTATCCTAACCTCTATCGTATGCTATCCTCTATCGTCTCCTGTCCTCTATCCTATCCAATCCCCTATCCTATCCTCTATCCTATCGAATCCCCTACCCGATCCTCTATCCTATCCTATTCTATCCTCAATCCTATCCTATCCTCTATTCTATCCTATCCTTTATCCTATCATATCCTCTGTCCTGTCCAATCCCCTATCCTATCCTCCATCCTATCCTATCCTCTATCCTATCCTATCCTCAATCCTATCCTATCCACTATCCTATCCTATCCTGAATCCTATTCTATACTCTATCCTATCCAATCCACTGCCGTAACCTATCCTATCCTCTATCCTACCATATCCTCTGTCCTATCCAATACCCTATCCTATCCTCTATCCGATCGTATCCTCTATTATATCCTCTATCCTATCCTATACTCCATCCTATTATATCCACGATCCTATCCTATCCTCTATCCTATCCTATCCTCCTACCTATCCTATCCTCCATCCTATCCCATCCTCTATCCTATCCTATCCTCTATCCTATCCTATACTCTATCCGATCCTATCCTCTACTCTATCCTCTATCCTATCCTATCCCCTATCCTATGGTATGCTCTATCCTATCCTATCCTCTATACTATCCAATCCCCGATCCAATCCTCTATTATCTCCTCTATCCTGTCCTATCCTCAATCCTAACCTATCCTCTATTCTATCATATCCTGTATCCCATCCTATCCTATATTCAATCCTATCCTCTATCGTCTCCTGTCCTCTATCCTATCCAATCCCCTATACTATCCTCTATCGTCTCCTATCCTGAATCCTATCCAATCCCCTATTCGATTCTCTATCCTATCCTATCCTCTATCCTATCCTATCCTCAACCCTATCCTATACTCTATCCTATCCAATCCACTATCCTATCCTATCCTCTATCCTATCCAATCCACTGTCCTATCCTATCCTCTATCCTATTATATACTCTATCCTATCCAATCCCCTATCCGATCCTCTATCCTATCCTATCCCCTATCCTATCCTATCCTCAATCCTATCCTATCCTCCATCCTATCCCATCGTCTATCCTATCCTATCCTCTATCCTATCCTATCCTCTACCCTATCCTATCCTCGATCCTATCCTATCCTCTATCCTATCCTATCCTCTATCCTATCCTATCCTCTATCCTATCCTATCCTCTATCCTATCCTATCCTCGATCCTATCCTATCCTCTATCGTATCCTATCCTCTATCCTATCCTATCCTCTAGCCTATGCTATCCTCTATCCTATCCTATCCTTTATCCTATCCTATCCTGTATCGTATGCTATCCTCTATCGTCTCCTGTAATCCATCCTATCCCATCCTCTATCCTATCCTATCCTCTATCCGATCCTATCCTCTATTCTATCCTCTATCCTATCCTATCCTCTATCCTATCGTATCCTCTATCCTATCCTATCCTCTATACTATCCAATCCCCTATCCAATCCCCTATCCTATCCTCTATCCGATCCTATCCTCTATTATATCCTATCCTCTATCCTATCCTATCCTCCATCCTATTATATCCACGAACCTATCCTATCCTCTATCCTATCCAATCCCCTATCCTATCCTCTATCCGATCCTATCCTCTATCCTATCCTATCCTCTATCATCTATCCTATCCTATACTCTATCCTATCATATCCTCCATCCTATCCCATCCTCTATCCTATCCTATCCTCTATCCTATCCTATCCTCTATCCGATCCTATCCTCTATTCTATCCTTTATCCTATCCTATCCCCTATCCTATGGTATGCTCTATCCTATCCTATCCTCTATACTATCCAATCCCCGATCCAATCCTCTATCCTCTCCTCTATCCTGTCCTATCCTCAATCCTAACCTATCCTCTATTCTATCATATCCTGTATCCTATCCTATCCTATATTCAATCCTATCCTCTATCGTCTCCTGTCCTCTATCCTATCCAATCCCCTATCCTATCCTCTATCGTCTCCTATCCTGTATCCTATCCAATCCCCTATTCGATCCTCTATCCTATCCTATCCTCTATCCTATCCTATCCTCAACCCTATCCTATCCTCTATCCTATCCAATCCACTATCCTATCCTATCCTCTATCCTATCATATCCTCTGTACCATCCAAACACCTTTCCTATCCTCTATCCGATCCTATCCTCTATTATATCCTACCCTCTGTCCTATCCTATCCTCCATCCTATTATATTCTCGATCCTATCCTATCCTCTATCCTATCCAATCCCCTATCCTATCCTATATCCGATCCTATCCTCTATCCTATCCTATCCTCTATCCTATACTATCCTCTATCCTATCCTATCCTCTATCCTATCCTATCCTCAATCCTATCCTATCCTCTATCCTATCCAATCCACTGTCCTATCCTATCCTCTATCCTATCATATCCTCTGTTCTATCCAGTCCCCTATCCTATCCTCTATTATATCCTATCCTCTATCCTATCCTATCCTCCATCCTATCCTATCCTCTATCCTATCCTATCCTCTATCCTATGCTATCCTCTATCCTATCCAATCCACTATCCTATCCTTTCCTCTATCCTATCATATCCTCTGTCCTATGCAATCCATTATGCTATCCTCTATCCGATCCTATCCTCTATTATATCCTATCTTCTATCCTATCCTATCCTCCATCCTATCCTATCCTCTATCCTATCCTATCCTCTATCCTATCCAATCCACTATCCTATCCTTTCCTCTATCCTATCATATCCTCTGTCCTATGCAATCCATTATCCTATCCTCTATCCGATCCTATCCTCTATTATATCCTATCCTCTATCCTATCCTATCCTCCATCCTATCCTATCCTCTATCCTATCCTATCCTATCCTCAATCCTATCCTATCCTCTATCCTATCCTATCCTCTATACTATCCAATCCCCTACCCAATCCTCTATCCTCTCCTCTATCCCGTCCTATCCTCAATCCTATCCTATCCTCTATTCTATCATATCCTGTATCCTATCCTATCCTCTATTCTATCCTATCCTCTATCGTCTCCTGTCCTCTATCCTATCCAATCCCCTATACTATCCTCTATTGTCTCCTATCCTCTATCCTATCCAATCCCCTATCCGATACTCTATCCTATCCTATCCTCTATCCTATCCTATCCTCAATCCTATCCTATCCTCTATCCTATCCAATCCACTATCCTATCCTATCCTCTATCCTATCATATCCTCTGTCCTATCCAGTCCCCTATCCTATCCTCTATTATATCCTATCCTCTATTATATCCTATCCTCTATCCTATCCTATCCTCCATCCTATCCTATCCTCTATCCTATCCTATCCTCAATCCTATCCTATCCACTATCCTATCCTATCCTGTATCCTATTCTATACTCTATACTATCCAATCCACTGTCCTATGCTATCCTATCCTCTATCCTATCATATCCTCTGCCCTATCCAATCCCCTATCCTATCCTCTATCCGATTTTATCCTCTATCCTATCCTCTATCCTATTATATACTCTATCCTATCCAATCCCCTATCCGATCCTCTATCCTATCCTATACTCTATCCTATCCTATCCTCTATCCTCTCCTATCCTCTATCCTATCCCATCCTCTATCCTATCCTCAATCCTATCCTATCCTCTATCCTATCCTATCCTCAATCCTATCCTATCATCTATCCTATCCTACCCTCTATCGTATCCTATCCTCTATACTATCCAATCCCCTATCCAATCCTATATCCTCTCCTCTATCCCGTCCTATCCTTAATCCTATCCTATCCTCTATCCTATCCTATCCTCTATTATATCCTATCATCTATCCTATCCTATCCTCCATTATATCCTATCCTCTATCCTATAATATCATCTATCCTATCCTCTATCCTATCCTATCCTCAATCCTATCCTATCCTCTATCCTATCCTATCCTCTATCCTATCCTATCCTCTATTCTATCCAATCCACTATCCTATCCTATCCTCTATCCTATCATATCCTCTGTCCTGTCCAATCCCCTATCCTATCCTCTATCCGATCCTATACTCTATTATATCCTATCCTCTATCCGATCCTATCCTCTATTATATCCTATCCTCTATCCTATCCTATCCTCCATCCTATTATTTCCACGATCCTATCCTATCCTCTATCCTATCCAATCCCCTATCCTATCCTCTATCCGATCCTATCCTCTATCCTATCCTCTATCCTATCCTATTATCCATCCTATCCCATCCTCTATCCTATCCTATCCTCTATCCTATCCAATCCTCTATCCGATCCTATCCTCTATTCTATCCTCTATCCTATCCTATCCCCTATCCTATGGTATGCTCTATCCTATCCAATCCCCGATCCAATCCTCTATCCTCTCCTCTATCCTGTCCTATCCTCAATCCTAACCTATCCTCTATTCTATCATATCCTGTATCCTATCCTATCCTGTATTCAATCCTATCCTCTATCGTCTCCTGTCCTCTATCCTATCCAATCCCCGATCCTATCCTCTATCCTATCCTCTATCCGATCCTATCCTCTATCCTATCCTATCCTCTATCATCTATCCTATCCTATCCTCTATCCTATCATATCCTCCATCCTATCCCATCCTCTATCCTATCCTATCCTCTATCCTATCCTATCCTCTATCCGATCCTATCCTCTATTCTATCCTTTATCCTATCCTATCCCCTATCCTATGGTATGCTCTATCCTATCCTATCCTCTATACTATCCAATCCCCGATCCAATCCTCTATCCTCTCCTCTATCCTGTCCTATCCTCAATCCTAACCTATCCTCTATTCTATCATATCCTGTATCCTATCCTATCCTATATTCAATCCTATCCTCTATCGTCTCCTGTCCTCTATCCTATCCAATCCCCTATCCTATCCTCTATCGTCTCCTATCCTGTATCCTATCCAATCCCCTATTCGATCCTCTATCCTATCCTATCCTCTATCCTATCCTATCCTCAACCCTATCCTATCCTCTATCCTATCCAATCCACTATCCTATCCTATCCTCTATCCTATCATATCCTCTGTACCATCCAAACACCTTTCCTATCCTCTATCCGATCCTATCCTCTATTATATCCTACCCTCTGTCCTATCCTATCCTCCATCCTATTATATTCTCGATCCTATCCTATCCTCTATCCTATCCAATCCCCTAT
Organism: Halictus rubicundus; assembly: GCF_050948215.1. Classification (NCBI taxonomy): domain Eukaryota; kingdom Metazoa; phylum Arthropoda; class Insecta; order Hymenoptera; family Halictidae; genus Halictus; species Halictus rubicundus. The sequence goes on from NW_027488696.1 coordinate 147,474, forward strand.
CCTATCCTATATCCGATCCTATCCTCTATCCTATCCTATCCTCTATCCTATACTATCCTCTATCCTATCCTATCCTCTATCCTATCCTATCCTCAATCCTATCCTATCCTCTATCCTATCCAATCCACTGTCCTATCCTATCCTCTATCCTATCATATCCTCTGTTCTATCCAGTCCCCTATCCTATCCTCTATTATATCCTATCCTCTATCCTATCCTATCCTCCATCCTATCCTATCCTCTATCCTATCCTATCCTCTATCCTATGCTATCCTCTATCCTATCCAATCCACTATCCTATCCTTTCCTCTATCCTATCATATCCTCTGTCCTATGCAATCCATTATGCTATCCTCTATCCGATCCTATCCTCTATTATATCCTATCTTCTATCCTATCCTATCCTCCATCCTATCCTATCCTCTATCCTATCCTATCCTCTATCCTATCCAATCCACTATCCTATCCTTTCCTCTATCCTATCATATCCTCTGTCCTATGCAATCCATTATCCTATCCTCTATCCGATCCTATCCTCTATTATATCCTATCCTCTATCCTATCCTATCCTCCATCCTATCCTATCCTCTATCCTATCCTATCCTCAATCCTATCCTATCCTCTATCCTATCCTATCCTCTATACTATCCAATCCCCTACCCAATCCTCTATCCTCTCCTCTATCCCGTCCTATCCTCAATCCTATCCTATCCTCTATTCTATCATATCCTGTATCCTATCCTATCCTCTATTCTATCCTATCCTCTATCGTCTCCTGTCCTCTATCCTATCCAATCCCCTATACTATCCTCTATTGTCTCCTATCCTCTATCCTATCCAATCCCCTATCCGATACTCTATCCTATCCTATCCTCTATCCTATCCTATCCTCAATCCTATCCTATCCTCTATCCTATCCAATCCACTATCCTATCCTATCCTCTATCCTATCATATCCTCTGTCCTATCCAGTCCCCTATCCTATCCTCTATTATATCCTATCCTCTATTATATCCTATCCTCTATCCTATCCTATCCTCCATCCTATCCTATCCTCTATCCTATCCTATCCTCAATCCTATCCTATCCACTATCCTATCCTATCCTGTATCCTATTCTATACTCTATACTATCCAATCCACTGTCCTATGCTATCCTATCCTCTATCCTATCATATCCTCTGCCCTATCCAATCCCCTATCCTATCCTCTATCCGATTTTATCCTCTATCCTATCCTCTATCCTATTATATACTCTATCCTATCCAATCCCCTATCCGATCCTCTATCCTATCCTATACTCTATCCTATCCTATCCTCTATCCTCTCCTATCCTCTATCCTATCCCATCCTCTATCCTATCCTCAATCCTATCCTATCCTCTATCCTATCCTATCCTCAATCCTATCCTATCATCTATCCTATCCTACCCTCTATCGTATCCTATCCTCTATACTATCCAATCCCCTATCCAATCCTATATCCTCTCCTCTATCCCGTCCTATCCTTAATCCTATCCTATCCTCTATCCTATCCTATCCTCTATTATATCCTATCCTCTATCCTATCCTATCCTCCATTATATCCTATCCTCTATCCTATAATATCATCTATCCTATCCTCTATCCTATCCTATCCTCAATCCTATCCTATCCTCTATCCTATCCTATCCTCTATCCTATCCTATCCTCTATTCTATCCAATCCACTATCCTATCCTATCCTCTATCCTATCATATCCTCTGTCCTGTCCAATCCCCTATCCTATCCTCTATCCGATCCTATACTCTATTATATCCTATCCTCTATCCGATCCTATCCTCTATTATATCCTATCCTCTATCCTATCCTATCCTCCATCCTATTATTTCCACGATCCTATCCTATCCTCTATCCTATCCAATCCCCTATCCTATCCTCTATCCGATCCTATCCTCTATCCTATCCTCTATCCTATCCTATTATCCATCCTATCCCATCCTCTATCCTATCCTATCCTCTATCCTATCCAATCCTCTATCCGATCCTATCCTCTATTCTATCCTCTATCCTATCCTATCCCCTATCCTATGGTATGCTCTATCCTATCCAATCCCCGATCCAATCCTCTATCCTCTCCTCTATCCTGTCCTATCCTCAATCCTAACCTATCCTCTATTCTATCATATCCTGTATCCTATCCTATCCTGTATTCAATCCTATCCTCTATCGTCTCCTGTCCTCTATCCTATCCTATCCTCTATCCTATCCTATCCTCTATCCTATGCTATCGTCTATCCTATCCAATCCACTATCCTATCCTTTCCTCTATCCTATCATATCCTCTGTCCTATGCAATCCATTATGCTATCCTCTATCCGATCCTATCCTCTAAAATATCCTATCTTCAATTCTATCCTATCCTCCATCCTATCCTATCCTCTATCCTATCCTATCCTCTATCCTATCCAATCCACTATCCTATCCTTTCCTCTATCCTATCATATCCTCTGTCCTATGCAATCCATTATCCTATCCTCTATCCTATCCTATCCTCAATCCTATCCTATCCACTATCCTAGCCTATCCTCTATCCTATTCTATTCTCTATCATATCCAATCCACTGCCCTATCCTATCCTATTCTCTATCCTATCCTATCCTCTGTCCTCTCCTATCCTCTATCCGATCCTATCCTCTATTATACCTATCCTCTATACTATCCTATCCTCTATCCTATCCTATCCTCAATCCTAACCTATCCTCTATTCTATCATATCCTCTATCCTATCCTATCCTCTATCCTATGCTATCGTCTATCCTATCCAATCCACTATCCTATCCTTTCCTCTATCCTATCATATCCTCTGTCCTATGCAATCCATTATGCTATCCTCTATCCGATCCTATCCTCTATTATATCCTATCTTCTATCCTATCCTATCCTCCATCCTATCCTATCCTCTATCCTATCCTATCCTCTATCCTATCCAATCCACTATCCTATCCTTTCCTCTATCCTATCCTATCCTCAATCCTATCCTATCCACTATCCTATCCTATCCTCTATCCTATTCTATACTATATCCTATCCAATCCACTATCGAATCCTATCCTATCCTCTATCCTATCATATCCTCTGTCCTATCCAATCCCCTATCCTATCCTCTATCCGATCCTATCCTCTATTATATCCTATCCTCTATCCTATCCTATCCTCCATCCTATTATATCCACGATCCTATCCTATCCTCTATCCTATCCAATCCCCTATCCTATTCTCTATCCGATCCTATCCTCTATCCTATCCTATCCTCTATCCTATCCTATCCTCTATACTATCCAATCCCCTATCCAATCCTCTATCCTCTCCTCTATCCCGTCCTATCCTCAATCCTATCCTATCCTCTATCGTTTCATATCCTGTATCCTATCCTATCCTCTATTCTATCCTATCCTCTATCGTCTCCTGTCCTCTATCCTATCCAATCCCCTATCCTATCATCTATCGTCTCCTATCCTCTATCCTATCCTATCCTGTATCGTATGCTATCCTCTATCGTCTCCTGACATCTATCCTATCCAATCCCCTATCCGCTCCTCTATCCTATCCTATCCTCTATCCTATCCTATCCTCAATCCTATCCTATCCTCTATCCTATCCAATCCACTATCCTATCCTATCCTTTATCCTATCATATCCTCCATCCTATCCTATCCTCTATCCTATCCTATCCTCTATCCTATCCAATCCACTATCCTATCCTTTCCTCTATCCTATCCTATCCTCAATCCTATCCTATCCACTATCCTATCCTATCCTCTATCCTATTCTATACTATATCCTATCCAATCCACTATCGAATCCTATCCTATCCTCTATCCTATCATATCCTCTGTCCTATCCAATCCCCTATCCTATCCTCTATCCGATCCTATCCTCTATTATATCCTATCCTCTATCCTATCCTATCCTCCATCCTATTATATCCACGATCCTATCCTATCCTCTATCCTATCCAATCCCCTATCCTATTCTCTATCCGATCCTATCCTCTATCCTATCCTATCCTCTATCCTATCCTATCCTCTATACTATCCAATCCCCTATCCAATCCTCTATCCTCTCCTCTATCCCGTCCTATCCTCAATCCTATCCTATCCTCTATCGTTTCATATCCTGTATCCTATCCTATCCTCTATTCTATCCTATCCTCTATCGTCTCCTGTCCTCTATCCTATCCAATCCCCTATCCTATCATCTATCGTCTCCTATCCTCTATCCTATCCTATCCTGTATCGTATGCTATCCTCTATCGTCTCCTGACATCTATCCTATCCAATCCCCTATCCGCTCCTCTATCCTATCCTATCCTCTATCCTATCCTATCCTCAATCCTATCCTATCCTCTATCCTATCCAATCCACTATCCTATCCTATCCTTTATCCTATCATATCCTCTGTCCTGTCCAATCCCCTATCCTATCGTCTATCCGATCCTATCCTCTATCCTACCCAATCCCCTATCCGATCCTCTATCCTATCCTATCCTCTATCCTATCCTATCCTCTATCCTATCCTATACTCTATCCTATCCAATCCTCTATCCTATCCTATCCTCTATTCTATCCTATCATCCATCGTCTCCAGTCCTCTATCCTATCCTGTCCTCTATCCTATCCTAACCTCTATCGTATGCTATCCTCTATCGTCTCCTGTCCTCTATCCTATCCAATCCCCTATCCTATCCTCTATCCTATCGAATCCCCTACCCGATCCTCTATCCTATCCTATTCTATCCTCAATCCTATCCTATCCTCTATTCTATCCTATCCTTTATCCTATCATATCCTCTGTCCTGTCCAATCCCCTATCCTATCCTCCATCCTATCCTATCCTCTATCCTATCCTATCCTCAATCCTATCCTATCCACTATCCTATCCTATCCTGAATCCTATTCTATACTCTATCCTATCCAATCCACTGCCGTAACCTATCCTATCCTCTATCCTATCATATCCTCAGTCCTATCCAATCCCCTATCCTATCCTCTATCCGATCGTATCCTCTATTATATCCTCTATCCTATCCTATCCTCCATCCTATTATATCCACGATCCTATCCTATCCTCTATCCTATCTAATCCCCTATCCTATCCTCTATCCGATCCTATCCTCTATCCTATTCTCTATCCGATCCTATCCTCTATCCTATCCTCTATCCTATCCTATCCTCCATCCTATACTATCATCTATCCTATCCTATCCTCTATCCTATCCTATCCTCAATCCTATCCTATCCTCTATCCTATCCAATCCACTGTCCTATCCTATCCTCTATCCTATTATATACTCTATCCTATCCAATCCCCTATCCGATCCTCTATCCTATCCTATCCTCTATCCTATCCTATCCTCAATCCTATCCTATCCTCCATCCTATCCCATCGTCTATCCTATCCTATCCTCTATCCTATCCTATCCTCTATCCTCTCCTATCCTCTATCCTACCCAATCCACTATCCTATCCTATCCTCTATCCTATCATATCCTCTGTCCTATCCAATCCCCTATCCCATCCTCTATCCGATCCTCACCTCTATTATATCCTATCCTCTATACTATCCTATCCTCCATTCTATCCTATCCTATATCCTATCCTATCCTCTATCCTATCCAATCCCCTATCCTATCCTCTATTCGATCCTATCCTCTATTCTTTCCTCTATCCTATCCTATCCTCTATCCTATCCTATACTCTATCCTATCCAATCCTCTATCCTATCCTATCCTCTATTCTATCCTATCATCCATCGTCTCCAGTCCTCTCTCCTATCCAATGCCCTATCCTATCCTCTATCGTCTCCTATCCTCTATCCTATCCAATCCCCCATCCGATCCTCTATCCTATCCTATCCTCTATCCTATCCTACTCTCTATCCTATCCTATCCTCTATCCTATCCCATCCTCTATCCTATCCTATCCTCTATCCTATCCTATCCTCTATCCTATCCTATCCTCGATCCTATCCTATCCTCTATCGTATCCTATCCTCTATCCTATCCTATCCTCTAGCCTATGCTATCCTCTATCCTATCCTATCCTTTATCCTATCCTATCCTGTATCGTATGCTATCCTCTATCGTCTCCTGTCCTCCATCCTATCCCATCCTCTATCCTATCCTATCCTCTATCCTATCGTATCCTCTATCCTATCCTATCCTCTATACTATCCAATCCCCTATCCTATCCTCTATCCGATCCTATCCTCTATTATATCCTATCCTCTATCCTATCCTATCCTCTATTCTATCCTATCATCCATCGTCTCCAGTCCTCTATCCTATCCTGTCCTCTATCCTATCCTAACCTCTATCGTATGCTATCCTCTATCGTCTCCTGTCCTCTATCCTATCCAATCCCCTATCCTATCCTCTATCCTATCGAATCCCCTACCCGATCCTCTATCCTATCCTATTCTATCCTCAATCCTATCCTATCCTCTATTCTATCCTATCCTTTATCCTATCATATCCTCTGTCCTGTCCAATCCCCTATCCTATCCTCCATCCTATCCTATCCTCTATCCTATCCTATCCTCAATCCTATCCTATCCACTATCCTATCCTATCCTGAATCCTATTCTATACTCTATCCTATCCAATCCACTGCCGTAACCTATCCTATCCTCTATCCTATCATATCCTCTGTCCTATCCAATCCCCTATCCTATCCTCTATCCGATCGTATCCTCTATTATATCCTCTATCCTATCCTATCCTCCATCCTATTATATCCACGATCCTATCCTATCCTCTATCCTATCCAATCCCCTATCCTATCCTCTATCCGATCCTATCCTCTATCCTATTCTCTATCCGATCCTATCCTCTATCCTATCCTCTATCCTATCCTATCCTCCATCCTATACTATCATCTATCCTATCCTATCCTCTATCCTATCCTATCCTCAATCCTATCCTATCCTCTATCCTATCCAATCCACTGTCCTATCCTATCCTCTATCCTATTATATACTCTATCCTATCCAATCCCCTATCCGATCCTCTATCCTATCCTATCCTCTATCCTATCCTATCCTCAATCCTATCCTATCCTCCATCCTATCCCATCGTCTATCCTATCCTATCCTCTATCCTATCCTATCCTCTATCCTCTCCTATCCTCTATCCTACCCAATCCACTATCCTATCCTATCCTCTATCCTATCATATCCTCTGTCCTATCCAATCCCCTATCCCATCCTCTATCCGATCCTCACCTCTATTATATCCTATCCTCTATACTATCCTATCCTCCATTCTATCCTATCCTATATCCTATCCTATCCTCTATCCTATCCAATCCCCTATCCTATCCTCTATTCGATCCTATCCTCTATTCTTTCCTCTATCCTATCCTATCCTCTATCCTATCCTATACTCTATCCTATCCAATCCACTGCCGTAACCTATCCTATCCTCTATCCTATCATATCCTCTGTCCTATGCAATCCCCTATCCTATCCTCTATCCGATCGTATCCTCTATTATATCCTCTATCCTATCCTATCCTCCATCCTATTATATCCACGATCCTATCCTATCCTCTATCCTATCCAATCCCCTATCCTATCCTCTATCCTATCCTATCCTCCATCCTATTATATCCACGATCCTATCCTATCCTCTATCCTATCCAATCCCCTATCCTATTCTCTATCCGATCCTATCCTCTATCCTATTCTCTATCCTATCCTATCCTCTATCCTATCCTATCCTCTATCCTATCCTATCCTCCTACCTATCCTATCCTCCATCCTATCCCATCCTCTATCCTATCCTATCCTCTATCCTATCCTATCCTCTATCCGATCCTATCCTCTACTCTATCCTCTATCCTATCCTATCCCCTATCCTATGGTATGCTCTATCCTATCCTATCCTCTATACTATCCAATCCCCGATCCAATCCTCTATTATCTCCTCTATCCTGTCCTATCCTCAATCCTAACCTATCCTCTATTCTATCATATCCTGTATCCTATCCTATCCTATATTCAATCCTATCCTCTATCGTCTCCTGTCCTCTATCCTATCCAATCCCCTATCCTATCCTCTATCGTCTCCTATCCTGAATCCTATCCAATCCCCTATTCGATTCTCTATCCTATCCTATCCTCTATCCTATCCTATCCTCAACCCTATCCTATACTCTATCCTATCCAATCCACTATCCTATCCTATCCTCTATCCTATCCAATCCACTGTCCTATCCTATCCTCTATCCTATTATATACTCTATCCTATCCAATCCCCTATCCGATCCTCTATCCTATCCTATCCCCTATCCTATCCTATCCTCAATCCTATCCTATCCTCCATCCTATCCCATCGTCTATCCTATCCTATCCTCTATCCTATCCTATCCTGTACCCTATCCTATCCTCTATCCTATCCTATCCTCTATCCTATCCTATCCTCTATCCTATCCTATCCTCTATCCTATCCTATCCTCTATCCTATCCTATCCTCGATCCTATCCTATCCTCTATCGTATCCTATCCTCTATCCTATCCTATCCTCTAGCCTATGCTATCCTCTATCCTATCCTATCCTTTATCCTATCCTATCCTGTATCGTATGCTATCCTCTATCGTCTCCTGTCCTCCATCCTATCCCATCCTCTATCCTATCCTATCCTCTATCCGATCCTGTCCTCTATTCTATCCTCTATCCTATCCTATCCTCTATCCTATCGTATCCTCTATCCTATCCTATCCTCTATACTATCCAATCCCCTATCCAATCCCCTATCCTATCCTCTATCCGATCCTATCCTCTATTATATCCTATCCTCTATCCTATCCTATCCTCCATCCTATTATATCCACGATCCTATCCTATCCTCTATCCTATCCAATCCCCTATCCTATCCTCTATCCGAGCCTATCCTCTATCCTATCCTATCCTCTATCATCTATCCTATCCTATCCTCTATCCTATCATATCCTCCATCCTATCCCATCCTCTATCCTATCCTATCCTCTATCCTATCCTATCCTCTATCCGATCCTATCCTCTATTCTATCCTTTATCCTATCCTATCCCCTATCCTATGGTATGCTCTATCCTATCCTATCCTCTATACTATCCAATCCCCGATCCAATCCTCTATCCTCTCCTCTATCCTGTCCTATCCTCAATCCTAACCTATCCTCTATTCTATCATATCCTGTATCCTATCCTATCCTATATTCAATCCTATCCTCTATCGTCTCCTGTCCTCTATCCTATCCAATCCCCTATCCTATCCTCTATCGTCTCCTATCCTGTATCCTATCCAATCCCCTATTCGATCCTCTATCCTATCCTATCCTCTATCCTATCCTATCCTCAACCCTATCCTATCCTCTATCCTATCCAATCCACTATCCTATCCTATCCTCTATCCTATCATATCCTCTGTACCATCCAAACACCGTTCCTATCCTCTATCCGATCCTATCCTCTATTATATCCTACCCTCTGTCCTATCCTATCCTCCATCCTATTATATTCTCGATCCTATCCTATCCTCTATCCTATCCAATCCCCTATCCTATCCTATATCCGATCCTATCCTCTATCCTATCCTATCCTCTATCCTATACTATCCTCTATCCTATCCTATCCTCTATCCTATCCTATCCTCAATCCTATCCTATCCTCTATCCTATCCAATCCACTGTCCTATCCTATCCTCTATCCTATCATATCCTCTGTTCTATCCAGTCCCCTATCCTATCCTCTATTATATCCTATCCTCTATCCTATCCTATCCTCCATCCTATCCTATCCTCTATCCTATCCTATCCTCTATCCTATGCTATCCTCTATCCTATCCAATCCACTATCCTATCCTTTCCTCTATCCTATCATATCCTCTGTCCTATGCAATCCATTATGCTATCCTCTATCCGATCCTATCCTCTATTATATCCTATCTTCTATCCTATCCTATCCTCCATCCTATCCTATCCTCTATCCTATCCTATCCTCTATCCTATCCAATCCACTATCCTATCCTTTCCTCTATCCTATCATATCCTCTGTCCTATGCAATCCATTATCCTATCCTCTATCCGATCCTATCCTCTATTATATCCTATCCTCTATCCTATCCTATCCTCCATCCTATCCTATCCTCTAACCTATCCTATCCTCAATCCTATCCTATCCTCTATCCTATCCTATCCTCTATACTATCCAATCCCCTATACAATCCTCTATCCTCTCCTCTATCCCGTCCTATCCTCAATCCTATCCTATCCTCTATTCTATCATATCCTGTATCCTATCCTATCATCTATCCTATCCTATCCTCTATCCTATCCTATCCTCAATCCTATCCTATCCTCTATCCTATCCAATCCACTGTCCTATCCTATCCTCTATCCTATTATATACTCTATCCTATCCAATCCCCTATCCGATCCTCTATCCTATCCTATCCTCTATCCTATCCTATCCTCAATCCTATCCTATCCTCCATCCTATCCCATCGTCTATCCTATCCTATCCTCTATCCTATCCTATCCTCTATCCTCTCCTATCCTCTATCCTACCCAATCCACTATCCTATCCTATCCTCTATCCTATCATATCCTCTGTCCTATCCAATCCCCTATCCCATCCTCTATCCGATCCTCACCTCTATTATATCCTATCCTCTATACTATCCTATCCTCCATTCTATCCTATCCTATATCCTATCCTATCCTCTATCCTATCCAATCCCCTATCCTATCCTCTATTCGATCCTATCCTCTATTCTTTCCTCTATCCTATCCTATCCTCTATCCTATCCTATACTCTATCCTATCCAATCCTCTATCCTATCCTATCCTCTATTCTATCCTATCATCCATCGTCTCCAGTCCTCTCTCCTATCCAATGCCCTATCCTATCCTCTATCGTCTCCTATCCTCTATCCTATCCAATCCCCCATCCGATCCTCTATCCTATCCTATCCTCTATCCTATCCTACTCTCTATCCTATCCTATCCTCTATCCTATCCCATCCTCTATCCTATCCTATCCTCTATCCTATCCTATCCTCTATCCTATCCTATCCTCGATCCTATCCTATCCTCTATCGTATCCTATCCTCTATCCTATCCTATCCTCTAGCCTATGCTATCCTCTATCCTATCCTATCCTTTATCCTATCCTATCCTGTATCGTATGCTATCCTCTATCGTCTCCTGTCCTCCATCCTATCCCATCCTCTATCCTATCCTATCCTCTATCCTATCGTATCCTCTATCCTATCCTATCCTCTATACTATCCTATCCTCTATTCTATCCTTTATCCTATCCTATCCCCTATCCTATGGTATGCTCTATCCTATCCTATCCTCTATACTATCCAATCCCCGATCCAATCCTCTATCCTCTCCTCTATCCTGTCCTATCCTCAATCCTAACCTATCCTCTATTCTATCATATCCTGTATCCTATCCTATCCTATATTCAATCCTATCCTCTATCGTCTCCTGTCCTCTATCCTATCCAATCCCCTATCCTATCCTCTATCGTCTCCTATCCTGTATCCTATCCAATCCCCTATTCGATCCTCTATCCTATCCTATCCTCTATCCTATCCTATCCTCAACCCTATCCTATCCTCTATCCTATCCAATCCACTATCCTATCCTATCCTCTATCCTATCATATCCTCTGTACCATCCAAACACCGTTCCTATCCTCTATCCGATCCTATCCTCTATTATATCCTACCCTCTGTCCTATCCTATCCTCCATCCTATTATATTCTCGATCCTATCCTATCCTCTATCCTATCCAATCCCCTATCCTATCCTATATCCGATCCTATCCTCTATCCTATCCTATCCTCTATCCTATACTATCCTCTATCCTATCCTATCCTCTATCCTATCCTATCCTCAATCCTATCCTATCCTCTATCCTATCCAATCCACTGTCCTATCCTATCCTCTATCCTATCATATCCTCTGTTCTATCCAGTCCCCTATCCTATCCTCTATTATATCCTATCCTCTATCCTATCCTATCCTCCATCCTATCCTATCCTCTATCCTATCCTATCCTCTATCCTATGCTATCCTCTATCCTATCCAATCCACTATCCTATCCTTTCCTCTATCCTATCATATCCTCTGTCCTATGCAATCCATTATGCTATCCTCTATCCGATCCTATCCTCTATTATATCCTATCTTCTATCCTATCCTATCCTCCATCCTATCCTATCCTCTATCCTATCCTATCCTCTATCCTATCCAATCCACTATCCTATCCTTTCCTCTATCCTATCATATCCTCTGTCCTATGCAATCCATTATCCTATCCTCTATCCGATCCTATCCTCTATTATATCCTATCCTCTATCCTATCCTATCCTCCATCCTATCCTATCCTCTAACCTATCCTATCCTCAATCCTATCCTATCCTCTATCCTATCCTATCCTCTATACTATCCAATCCCCTATACAATCCTCTATCCTCTCCTCTATCCCGTCCTATCCTCAATCCTATCCTATCCTCTATTCTATCATATCCTGTATCCTATCCTATCCTCTATTCTATCCTATCCTCTATCGTCTCCTGTCCTCTATCCTATCCAATCCCCTATCCTATCCTCTATTGTCTCCTATCCTCTATCCTATCCAATCCCCTATCCGATACTCTATCCTATCCTATCCTCTATCCTATCCTATCCTCAATCCTATCCTATCCTCTATCCTATCCAATCCACTATCCTATCCTATGCTCTATCCTATCATATCCTCTGTCCTATCCAGTCCCCTATCCTATCCTCTATTATATCCTATCTTCTATTATATCCTATCCTCTATCCTATCCTATCCTCCATCCTATCCTATCCTCTATCCTATCCTATCCTCAATCCTATCCTATCCACTATCCTATCCTATCCTGTATCCTATTCTATACTCTATACTATCCAATCCACTGTCCTATGCTATCCTATCCTCTATCCTATCATATCCTCTGCCCTATCCAATCCCCTATCCTATCCTCTATCCGATTTTATCCTCTATCCTATCCTCTATCCTATTATATACTCTATCCTATCCAATCCCCTATCCGATCCTCTATCCTATCCTATACTCTATCCTATCCTATCCTCTATCCTCTCCTATCCTCTATCCTATCCCATCCTCTATCCTATCCTCAATCCTATCCTATCCTCTACCCTATCCTATCCTCAATCCTATCCTATCCTCTATCCTATCCTATCCTCTATCCTATACTATCCTCTATCCTATCCTATCCTCTATCCTATCCTATCCTCAATCCTATCCTATCCTCTATCCTATCCAATCCACTGTCCTATCCTATCCTCTATCCTATCATATCCTCTGTTCTATCCAGTCCCCTATCCTATCCTCTATTATATCCTATCCTCTATCCTATCCTATCCTCCATCCTATCCTATCCTCTATCCTATCCTATCCTCTATCCTATGCTATCCTCTATCCTATCCAATCCACTATCCTATCCTTTCCTCTATCCTATCATATCCTCTGTCCTATGCAATCCATTATGCTATCCTCTATCCGATCCTATCCTCTATTATATCCTATCTTCTATCCTATCCTATCCTCCATCCTATCCTATCCTCTATCCTATCCTATCCTCTATCCTATCCAATCCACTATCCTATCCTTTCCTCTATCCTATCATATCCTCTGTCCTATGCAATCCATTATCCTATCCTCTATCCGATCCTATCCTCTATTATATCCTATCCTCTATCCTATCCTATCCTCCATCCTATCCTATCCTCTATCCTATCCTATCCTCAATCCTATCCTATCCTCTATCCTATCCTATCCTCTATACTATCCAATCCCCTACCCAATCCTCTATCCTCTCCTCTATCCCGTCCTATCCTCAATCCTATCCTATCCTCTATTCTATCATATCCTGTATCCTATCCTATCCTCTATTCTATCCTATCCTCTATCGTCTCCTGTCCTCTATCCTATCCAATCCCCTATCCTATCCTCTATTGTCTCCTATCCTCTATCCTATCCAATCCCCTATCCGATACTCTATCCTATCCTATCCTCTATCCTATCCTATCCTCAATCCTATCCTATCCTCTATCCTATCCAATCCACTATCCTATCCTATGCTCTATCCTATCATATCCTCTGTCCTATCCAGTCCCCTATCCTATCCTCTATTATATCCTATCCTCTATCCTATCCTATCCTCCATCCTATCCTATCCTCTATCCTATCCTATCCTCAATCCTATCCTATCCACTATCCTATCCTATCCTGTATCCTATTCTATACTCTATACTATCCAATCCACTGTCCTATGCTATCCTATCCTCTATCCTATCATATCCTCTGCCCTATCCAATCCCCTATCCTATCCTCTATCCGATTTTATCCTCTATCCTATCCTCTATCCTATTATATACTCTATCCTATCCAATCCCCTATCCGATCCTCTATCCTATCCTATACTCTATCCTATCCTATCCTCTATCCTCTCCTATCCTCTATCCTATCCCATCCTCTATCCTATCCTCAATCCTATCCTATCCTCTACCCTATCCTATCCTCAATCCTATCCTATCATCTATCCTATCCTACCCTCTATCGTATCCTATCCTCTATACTATCCAATCCCCTATCCAATCCTATATCCTCTCCTCTATCCCGTCCTATCCTTAATCCTATCCTATCCTCTATCCTATCCTATCCTCTATTATATCCTATCCTCTATCCTATCCTATCCTCCATTATATACTATCCTCTATCCTATAATATCATCTATCCTATCCTCTATCCTATCCTATCCTCAATCCTATCCTATCCTGTATCCTATCCTATCCTCTATCCTATCCTATCCTCTATCCTATCCTATCCTCTATCCTATACTATCCTCTATCCTATCCTATCCTCTATCCTATCCTATCCTCTATCCTATCCTATCCTCTATCCTATCCTATCCTCTATCCTATGCTATCGTCTATCCTATCCAATCCACTATCCTATCCTTTCCTCTATCCTATCATATCCTCTGTCCTATGCAATCCATTATGCTATCCTCTATCCGATCCTATCCTCTAAAATATCCTATCTGCAATCCTATCCTATCCTCCATCCTATCCTATCCTCTATCCTATCCTATCCTCTATCCTATCCAATCCACTATCCTATCCTTTCCTCTATCCTATCATATCCTCTGTCCTATGCAATCCATTATCCTATCCTCTTTCCTACCCTATCCTCAATCCTATCCTATCCACTATCCTAGCCTATCCTCTATCCTATTCTATTCTCTATCATATCCAATCCACTGCCCTATCCTATCCTATTCTCTATCCTATCCTATCCTCTGTCCTCTCCTATCCTCTATCCGATCCTATCCTCTATTATACCTATCCTCTATACTATCCTATCCTCTATCCTATCCTATCCTCAATCGTATCCTATCCACTATCCTATCCTATGCTCTATCCTATTCTATACTATATCCTATCCAATCCACTATCCTATCCTATCCTATCCTCTATACTATCATATCCTCTGTCCTATCCAATCCCCTATCCTATCCTCTATCCGATCCTATCCTCTATTATATCCTATCCTCTATCCTATCCTATCCTCCATCCTATTATATCCACGTTCCTATCCTATCCTCTATCCTATCCAATCCGCTATCCTATCCTCTATCCGATCCTATCCTCTATCCTATCCTCTATCCTATCCTATCCTCTATCCTATCCTATCCTCTATCCTATCCTATTCTCTATCGTATCCTATCCTCTATCCTATCCTATCCTCTAGCCTATGCTATCCTCTATCCTATCCTATCCTTTATCCCATCCTATCCTGTATCGTATGCTATCCTCTATCGTCTCCTGTTCTCCATTCTATCCCATCCTCTATCCTATCCTATCCTCTATCCTATCCTATCCTCTATCCGATCCTATCCTCTATTCTATCCTCTATCCTATCCTATCCTCTATCCTATCGTATCATCTATCCTATCCTATCCTCTATACTATCCAATCCCCTATCCAATCCCCTATCCTATCCTCTATCCGATCCTATCCTCTATTATATCCTATCCTCTATCCTACCCTATCCTCCATCCTATTATTTCCACGATCCTATCCTATCCTCTATCCTATCCAATCCCCTATCCTATCCTCTATCCGATCCTATCCTCTATCCTATCCTCTATCCTATCCTATCCTCCATCCTATCCCATCCTCTATCCTATCCTATCCTCTATCCTATCCAATCCTCTATCCGATCCTATCCTCTATTCTATCCTGTATCCTATCCTATCCACTATCCTATGGTATGCTGTATCCTATCCAATCCCCGATCCAATCCTCTATCCTCTCGTCTATCCTGTCCTATCCTCAATCCTAACCTATCCTCTATTCTATCATATCCTGTATCCTATCCTATCCTGTATTCAATCCTATCCTCTATCGTCTCCTGTCCTCTATCCTATCCAATCCCCGATCCTATCCTCTATCCTATCCTCTATCCTATCCTATCCTCTATCCTATACTATCCTCTATCCTATCCTATCCTCTATCCTATCCTATCCTCTATCCTATCCTATCCTCTATCCTATCCTATCCTCTATCCTATGCTATCGTCTATCCTATCCAATCCACTATCCTATCCTTTCCTCTATCCTATCATATCCTCTGTCCTATGCAATCCATTATGCTATCTTCTATCCGATCCTATCCTCTATTATATCCTATCTTCTATCCTATCCTATCCTCCATCCTATCCTATCCTCTATCCTATCCTATCCTCTATCCTATCCAATCCACTATCCTATCCTTTCCTCTATCCTATCATATCCTCTGTCCTATGCAATCCATTATCCTATCCTCTATCCGATCCTATCCTCTATCCTATCCTCTATCCTATTATATACTCTATCCTATCCAATCCCCTATCCGATCCTCTATCCTATCCTATACTCTATCCTATCCTATCCTCTATCCTCTCCTCTATCCTATCCTATCCTCAATCCTATCCTATCCTGTATCCTATCCTATCCTCTATCCTATCCTATCCTCTATCCTATCCTATCCTCTATCCTATACTATCCTCTATCCTATCCTATCCTCTATCCTATCCTATCCTCCATCCTATCCTATCCTCTATCCTATCCTATCCTCTATCCTATCCAATCCACTATCCTATCCTTTCCTCTATCCTATCATATCCTCTGTCCTATGCAATCCATTATCCTATCCTCTATCCGATCCTATCCTCTATTATATCCTATCCTCTATCCTATCCTATCCTCCATCCTATCCTATCCTCTATCCTATCCTATCCTCAATCCTATCCTATCCTCTATCCTATCCTATCCTCTATACTATCCAATCCCCTACCCAATCCTCTATCCTCTCCTCTATCCCGTCCTATCCTCAATCCTATCCTATCCTCTATTCTATCATATCCTGTATCCTATCATATCCTCTATTCTATCCTATCCTCTATCGTCTCCTGTCCTCTATCCTATCCAATCCCCTATCCTATCCTCTATTGTCTCCTATCCTCTATCCTATCCAATCCCCTATCCGATACTCTATCCTATCCTATCCTCTATCCTATCCTATCCTCAATCCTATCCTATCCTCTATCCTATCCAATCCACTATCCTATCCTATGCTCTATCCTATCATATCCTCTGTCCTATCCAGTCCCCTATCCTATCCTCTATTATATCCTATCCTCTATTATATCCTATCCTCTATCCTATCCTATCCTCCATCCTATCCTATCCTCTATCCTATCCTATCCTCAATCCTATCCTATCCACTATCCTATCCTATCCTGTATCCTATTCTATACTCTATACTATCCAATCCACTGTCCTATGCTATCCTATCCTCTATCCTATCATATCCTCTGCCCTATCCAATCCCCTATCCTATCCTCTATCCGATTTTATCCTCTATCCTATCCTCTATCCTATTATATACTCTATCCTATCCAATCCCCTATCCGATCCTCTATCCTATCCTATACTCTATCCTATCCTATCCTCTATCCTCTCCTATCCTCTATCCTATCCCATCCTCTATCCTATCCTCAATCCTATCCTATCCTCTACCCTATCCTATCCTCAATCCTATCCTATCATCTATCCTATCCTACCCTCTATCGTATCCTATCCTCTATACTATCCAATCCCCTATCCAATCCTATATCCTCTCCTCTATCCCGTCCTATCCTTAATCCTATCCTATCCTCTATCCTATCCTATCCTCTATTATATCCTATCCTCTATCCTATCCTATCCTCCATTATATACTATCCTCTATCCTATAATATCATCTATCCTATCCTCTATCCTATCCTATCCTCAATCCTATCCTATCCTGTATCCTATCCTATCCTCTATCCTATCCTATCCTCTATCCTATCCTATCCTCTATCCTATACTATCCTCTATCCTATCCTATCCTCTATCCTATCCTATCCTCTATCCTATCCTATCCTCTATCCTATCCTATCCTCTATCCTATGCTATCGTCTATCCTATCCAATCCACTATCCTATCCTTTCCTCTATCCTATCATATCCTCTGTCCTATGCAATCCATTATGCTATCCTCTATCCGATCCTATCCTCTAAAATATCCTATCTGCAATCCTATCCTATCCTCCATCCTATCCTATCCTCTATCCTATCCTATCCTCTATCCTATCCAATCCACTATCCTATCCTTTCCTCTATCCTATCATATCCTCTGTCCTATGCAATCCATTATCCTATCCTCTATCCTATCCTATCCTCAATCCTATCCTATCCACTATCCTAGCCTATCCTCTATCCTATTCTATTCTCTATCATATCCAATCCACTGCCCTATCCTATCCTATTCTCTATCCTATCCTATCCTCTGTCCTCTCCTATCCTCTATCCGATCCTATCCTCTATTATACCTATCCTCTATACTATCCTATCCTCTATCCTATCCTATCCTCAATCGTATCCTATCCACTATCCTATCCTATGCTCTATCCTATTCTATACTATATCCTATCCAATCCACTATCCTATCCTATCCTATCCTCTATACTATCATATCCTCTGTCCTATCCAATCCCCTATCCTATCCTCTATCCGATCCTATCCTCTATTATATCCTATCCTCTATCCTATCCTATCCTCCATCCTATTATATCCACGTTCCTATCCTATCCTCTATCCTATCCAATCCGCTATCCTATCCTCTATCCGATCCTATCCTCTATCCTATCCTCTATCCTATCCTATCCTCTATCCTATCCTATCCTCTATCCTATCCTATTCTCTATCGTATCCTATCCTCTATCCTATCCTATCCTCTAGCCTATGCTATCCTCTATCCTATCCTATCCTTTATCCCATCCTATCCTGTATCGTATGCTATCCTCTATCGTCTCCTGTTCTCCATTCTATCCCATCCTCTATCCTATCCTATCCTCTATCCTATCCTATCCTCTATCCGATCCTATCCTCTATTCTATCCTCTATCCTATCCTATCCTCTATCCTATCGTATCATCTATCCTATCCTATCCTCTATACTATCCAATCCCCTATCCAATCCCCTATCCTATCCTCTATCCGATCCTATCCTCTATTATATCCTATCCTCTATCCTACCCTATCCTCCATCCTATTATTTCCACGATCCTATCCTATCCTCTATCCTATCCAATCCCCTATCCTATCCTCTATCCGATCCTATCCTCTATCCTATCCTCTATCCTATCCTATCCTCCATCCTATCCCATCCTCTATCCTATCCTATCCTCTATCCTATCCAATCCTCTATCCGATCCTATCCTCTATTCTATCCTGTATCCTATCCTATCCCCTATCCTATGGTATGCTGTATCCTATCCAATCCCCGATCCAATCCTCTATCCTCTCGTCTATCCTGTCCTATCCTCAATCCTAACCTATCCTCTATTCTATCATATCCTGTATCCTATCCTATCCTGTATTCAATCCTATCCTCTATCGTCTCCTGTCCTCTATCCTATCCAATCCCCGATCCTATCCTCTATCCTATCCTCTATCCTATCCTATCCTCTATCCTATACTATCCTCTATCCTATCCTATCCTCTATCCTATCCTATCCTCTATCCTATCCTATCCTCTATCCTATCCTATCCTCTATCCTATGCTATCGTCTATCCTATCCAATCCACTATCCTATCCTTTCCTCTATCCTATCATATCCTCTGTCCTATGCAATCCATTATGCTATCTTCTATCCGATCCTATCCTCTATTATATCCTATCTTCTATCCTATCCTATCCTCCATCCTATCCTATCCTCTATCCTATCCTATCCTCTATCCTATCCAATCCACTATCCTATCCTTTCCTCTATCCTATCATATCCTCTGTCCTATGCAATCCATTATCCTATCCTCTATCCGATCCTATCCTCTATCCTATCCTCTATCCTATTATATACTCTATCCTATCCAATCCCCTATCCGATCCTCTATCCTATCCTATACTCTATCCTATCCTATCCTCTATCCTCTCCTATCCTCTATCCTATCCCATCCTCTATCCTATCCTCAATCCTATCCTATCCTCTACCCTATCCTATCCTCAATCCTATCCTATCATCTATCCTATCCTACCCTCTATCGTATCCTATCCTCTATACTATCCAATCCCCTATCCAATCCTATATCCTCTCCTCTATCCCGTCCTATCCTTAATCCTATCCTATCCTCTATCCTATCCTATCCTCTATTATATCCTATCCTCTATCCTATCCTATCCTCCATTATATACTATCCTCTATCCTATAATATCATCTATCCTATCCTCTATCCTATCCTATCCTCAATCCTATCCTATCCTGTATCCTATCCTATCCTCTATCCTATCCTATCCTCTATCCTATCCTATCCTCTATCCTATACTATCCTCTATCCTATCCTATCCTCTATCCTATCCTATCCTCTATCCTATCCTATCCTCTATCCTATCCTATCCTCTATCCTATGCTATCGTCTATCCTATCCAATCCACTATCCTATCCTTTCCTCTATCCTATCATATCCTCTGTCCTATGCAATCCATTATGCTATCCTCTATCCGATCCTATCCTCTAAAATATCCTATCTGCAATCCTATCCTATCCTCCATCCTATCCTATCCTCTATCCTATCCTATCCTCTATCCTATCCAATCCACTATCCTATCCTTTCCTCTATCCTATCATATCCTCTGTCCTATGCAATCCATTATCCTATCCTCTATCCTATCCTATCCTCAATCCTATCCTATCCACTATCCTAGCCTATCCTCTATCCTATTCTATTCTCTATCATATCCAATCCACTGCCCTATCCTATCCTATTCTCTATCCTATCCTATCCTCTGTCCTCTCCTATCCTCTATCCGATCCTATCCTCTATTATACCTATCCTCTATACTATCCTATCCTCTATCCTATCCTATCCTCAATCGTATCCTATCCAGTATCCTATCCTATGCTCTATCCTATTCTATACTATATCCTATCCAATCCACTATCCTATCCTATCCTATCCTCTATACTATCCAATCCCCTATCCAATCCCCTATCCTATCCTCTATCCGATCCTATCCTCTATTATATCCTATCCTCTATCCTACCCTATCCTCCATCCTATTATTTCCACGATCCTATCCTATCCTCTATCCTATCCAATCCCCTATCCTATCCTCTATCCGATCCTATCCTCTATCCTATCCTCTATCCTATCCTATCCTCCATCCTATCCCATCCTCTATCCTATCCTATCCTCTATCCTATCCAATCCACTGTCCTATCCTATCCTCTATCCTATTATATACTCTATCCTATCCAATCCCCTATCCGATCCTCTATCCTATCCTATCCCCTATCCTATCCTATCCTCAATCCTATCCTATCCTCCATCCTATCCCATCGTCTATCCTATCCTATCCTCTATCCTATCCTATCCTGTACCCTATCCTATCCTCTATCCTATCCTATCCTCTATCCTATCCTATCCTCTATCCTATCCTATCCTCTAGCCTATGCTATCCTCTATCCTATCCTATCCTTTATCCTATCCTATCCTGTATCGTATGCTATCCTCTATCGTCTCCTGTCCTCCATCCTATCCCATCCTCTATCCTATCCTATCCTCTATCCGATCCTGTCCTCTATTCTATCCTCTATCCTATCCTATCCTCTATCCTATCGTATCCTCTATCCTATCCTATCCTCTATACTATCCAATCCCCTATCCAATCCCCTATCCTATCCTCTATCCGATCCTATCCTCTATTATATCCTATCCTCTATCCTATCCTATCCTCCATCCTATTATATCCACGATCCTATCCTATCCTCTATCCTATCCAATCCCCTATCCTATCCTCTATCCGAGCCTATCCTCTATCCTATCCTATCCTCTATCATCTATCCTATCCTATCCTCTATCCTATCATATCCTCCATCCTATCCCATCCTCTATCCTATCCTATCCTCTATCCTATCCTATCCTCTATCCGATCCTATCCTCTATTCTATCCTTTATCCTATCCTATCCCCTATCCTATGGTATGCTCTATCCTATCCTATCCTCTATACTATCCAATCCCCGATCCAATCCTCTATCCTCTCCTCTATCCTGTCCTATCCTCAATCCTAACCTATCCTCTATTCTATCATATCCTGTATCCTATCCTATCCTATATTCAATCCTATCCTCTATCGTCTCCTGTCCTCTATCCTATCCAATCCCCTATCCTATCCTCTATCGTCTCCTATCCTGTATCCTATCCAATCCCCTATTCGATCCTCTATCCTATCCTATCCTCTATCCTATCCTATCCTCAACCCTATCCTATCCTCTATCCTATCCAATCCACTATCCTATCCTATCCTCTATCCTATCATATCCTCTGTACCATCCAAACACCGTTCCTATCCTCTATCCGATCCTATCCTCTATTATATCCTACCCTCTGTCCTATCCTATCCTCCATCCTATTATATTCTCGATCCTATCCTATCCTCTATCCTATCCAATCCCCTATCCTATCCTATATCCGATCCTATCCTCTATCCTATCCTATCCTCTATCCTATACTATCCTCTATCCTATCCTATCCTCTATCCTATCCTATCCTCAATCCTATCCTATCCTCTATCCTATCCAATCCACTGTCCTATCCTATCCTCTATCCTATCATATCCTCTGTTCTATCCAGTCCCCTATCCTATCCTCTATTATATCCTATCCTCTATCCTATCCTATCCTCCATCCTATCCTATCCTCTATCCTATCCTATCCTCTATCCTATGCTATCCTCTATCCTATCCAATCCACTATCCTATCCTTTCCTCTATCCTATCATATCCTCTGTCCTATGCAATCCATTATGCTATCCTCTATCCGATCCTATCCTCTATTATATCCTATCTTCTATCCTATCCTATCCTCCATCCTATCCTATCCTCTATCCTATCCTATCCTCTATCCTATCCAATCCACTATCCTATCCTTTCCTCTATCCTATCATATCCTCTGTCCTATGCAATCCATTATCCTATCCTCTATCCGATCCTATCCTCTATTATATCCTATCCTCTATCCTATCCTATCCTCCATCCTATCCTATCCTCTATCCTATCCTATCCTCAATCCTATCCTATCCTCTATCCTATCCTATCCTCTATACTATCCAATCCCCTATACAATCCTCTATCCTCTCCTCTATCCCGTCCTATCCTCAATCCTATCCTATCCTCTATTCTATCATATCCTGTATCCTATCCTATCCTCTATTCTATCCTATCCTCTATCGTCTCCTGTCCTCTATCCTATCCAATCCCCTATCCTATCCTCTATTGTCTCCTATCCTCTATCCTATCCAATCCCCTATCCGATACTCTATCCTATCCTATCCTCTATCCTATCCTATCCTCAATCCTATCCTATCCTCTATCCTATCCAATCCACTATCCTATCCTATGCTCTATCCTATCATATCCCCTGTCCTATCCAGTCCCCTATCCTATCCTCTATTATATCCTATCTTCTATTATATCCTATCCTCTATCCTATCCTATCCTCCATCCTATCCTATCCTCTATCCTATCCTATCCTCAATCCTATCCTATCCACTATCCTATCCTATCCTGTATCCTATTCTATACTCTATACTATCCAATCCACTGTCCTATGCTATCCTATCCTCTATCCTATCATATCCTCTGCCCTATCCAATCCCCTATCCTATCCTCTATCCGATTTTATCCTCTATCCTATCCTCTATCCTATTATATACTCTATCCTATCCAATCCCCTATCCGATCCTCTATCCTATCCTATACTCTATCCTATCCTATCCTCTATCCTCTCCTATCCTCTATCCTATCCCATCCTCTATCCTATCCTCAATCCTATCCTATCCTCTACCCTATCCTATCCTCAATCCTATCCTATCCTCTATCCTATCCTATCCTCTATCCTATACTATCCTCTATCCTATCCTATCCTCTATCCTATCCTATCCTCAATCCTATCCTATCCTCTATCCTATCCAATCCACTGTCCTATCCTATCCTCTATCCTATCATATCCTCTGTTCTATCCAGTCCCCTATCCTATCCTCTATTATATCCTATCCTCTATCCTATCCTATCCTCCATCCTATCCTATCCTCTATCCTATCCTATCCTCTATCCTATGCTATCCTCTATCCTATCCAATCCACTATCCTATCCTTTCCTCTATCCTATCATATCCTCTGTCCTATGCAATCCATTATGCTATCCTCTATCCGATCCTATCCTCTATTATATCCTATCTTCTATCCTATCCTATCCTCCATCCTATCCTATCCTCTATCCTATCCTATCCTCTATCCTATCCAATCCACTATCCTATCCTTTCCTCTATCCTATCATATCCTCTGTCCTATGCAATCCATTATCCTATCCTCTATCCGATCCTATCCTCTATTATATCCTATCCTCTATCCTATCCTATCCTCCATCCTATCCTATCCTCTATCCTATCCTATCCTCAATCCTATCCTATCCTCTATCCTATCCTATCCTCTATACTATCCAATCCCCTACCCAATCCTCTATCCTCTCCTCTATCCCGTCCTATCCTCAATCCTATCCTATCCTCTATTCTATCATATCCTGTATCCTATCCTATCCTCTATTCTATCCTATCCTCTATCGTCTCCTGTCCTCTATCCTATCCAATCCCCTATCCTATCCTCTATTGTCTCCTATCCTCTATCCTATCCAATCCCCTATCCGATACTCTATCCTATCCTATCCTCTATCCTATCCTATCCTCAATCCTATCCTATCCTCTATCCTATCCAATCCACTATCCTATCCTATGCTCTATCCTATCATATCCTCTGTCCTATCCAGTCCCCTATCCTATCCTCTATTATATCCTATCCTCTATTATATCCTATCCTCTATCCTATCCTATCCTCCATCCTATCCTATCCTCTATCCTATCCTATCCTCAATCCTATCCTATCCACTATCCTATCCTATCCTGTATCCTATTCTATACTCTATACTATCCAATCCACTGTCCTATGCTATCCTATCCTCTATCCTATCATATCCTCTGCCCTATCCAATCCCCTATCCTATCCTCTATCCGATTTTATCCTCTATCCTATCCTCTATCCTATTATATACTCTATCCTATCCAATCCCCTATCCGATCCTCTATCCTATCCTATACTCTATCCTATCCTATCCTCTATCCTCTCCTATCCTCTATCCTATCCCATCCTCTATCCTATCCTCAATCCTATCCTATCCTCTACCCTATCCTATCCTCAATCCTATCCTATCATCTATCCTATCCTACCCTCTATCGTATCCTATCCTCTATACTATCCAATCCCCTATCCAATCCTATATCCTCTCCTCTATCCCGTCCTATCCTTAATCCTATCCTATCCTCTATCCTATCCTATCCTCTATTATATCCTATCCTCTATCCTATCCTATCCTCCATTATATACTATCCTCTATCCTATAATATCATCTATCCTATCCTCTATCCTATCCTATCCTCAATCCTATCCTATCCTGTATCCTATCCTATCCTCTATCCTATCCTATCCTCTATCCTATCCTATCCTCTATCCTATACTATCCTCTATCCTATCCTATCCTCTATCCTATCCTATCCTCTATCCTATCCTATCCTCTATCCTATCCTATCCTCTATCCTATGCTATCGTCTATCCTATCCAATCCACTATCCTATCCTTTCCTCTATCCTATCATATCCTCTGTCCTATGCAATCCATTATGCTATCCTCTATCCGATCCTATCCTCTAAAATATCCTATCTGCAATCCTATCCTATCCTCCATCCTATCCTATCCTCTATCCTATCCTATCCTCTATCCTATCCAATCCACTATCCTATCCTTTCCTCTATCCTATCATATCCTCTGTCCTATGCAATCCATTATCCTATCCTCTATCCTACCCTATCCTCAATCCTATCCTATCCACTATCCTAGCCTATCCTCTATCCTATTCTATTCTCTATCATATCCAATCCACTGCCCTATCCTATCCTATTCTCTATCCTATCCTATCCTCTGTCCTCTCCTATCCTCTATCCGATCCTATCCTCTATTATACCTATCCTCTATACTATCCTATCCTCTATCCTATCCTATCCTCAATCGTATCCTATCCACTATCCTATCCTATGCTCTATCCTATTCTATACTATATCCTATCCAATCCACCATCCTATCCTATCCTATCCTCTATACTATCATATCCTCTGTCCTATCCAATCCCCTATCCTATCCTCTATCCGATCCTATCCTCTATTATATCCTATCCTCTATCCTATCCTATCCTCCATCCTATTATATCCACGTTCCTATCCTATCCTCTATCCTATCCAATCCGCTATCCTATCCTCTATCCGATCCTATCCTCTATCCTATCCTCTATCCTATCCTATCCTCTATCCTATCCTATCCTCTATCCTATCCTATTCTCTATCGTATCCTATCCTCTATCCTATCCTATCCTCTAGCCTATGCTATCCTCTATCCTATCCTATCCTTTATCCCATCCTATCCTGTATCGTATGCTATCCTCTATCGTCTCCTGTTCTCCATTCTATCCCATCCTCTATCCTATCCTATCCTCTATCCTATCCTATCCTCTATCCGATCCTATCCTCTATTCTATCCTCTATCCTATCCTATCCTCTATCCTATCGTATCATCTATCCTATCCTATCCTCTATACTATCCAATCCCCTATCCAATCCCCTATCCTATCCTCTATCCGATCCTATCCTCTATTATATCCTATCCTCTATCCTACCCTATCCTCCATCCTATTATTTCCACGATCCTATCCTATCCTCTATCCTATCCAATCCCCTATCCTATCCTCTATCCGATCCTATCCTCTATCCTATCCTCTATCCTATCCTATCCTCCATCCTATCCCATCCTCTATCCTATCCTATCCTCTATCCTATCCAATCCTCTATCCGATCCTATCCTCTATTCTATCCTGTATCCTATCCTATCCCCTATCCTATGGTATGCTGTATCCTATCCAATCCCCGATCCAATCCTCTATCCTCTCGTCTATCCTGTCCTATCCTCAATCCTAACCTATCCTCTATTCTATCATATCCTGTATCCTATCCTATCCTGTATTCAATCCTATCCTCTATCGTCTCCTGTCCTCTATCCTATCCAATCCCCGATCCTATCCTCTATCCTATCCTCTATCCTATCCTATCCTCTATCCTATACTATCCTCTATCCTATCCTATCCTCTATCCTATCCTATCCTCTATCCTATCCTATCCTCTATCCTATCCTATCCTCTATCCTATGCTATCGTCTATCCTATCCAATCCACTATCCTATCCTTTCCTCTATCCTATCATATCCTCTGTCCTATGCAATCCATTATGCTATCTTCTATCCGATCCTATCCTCTATTATATCCTATCTTCTATCCTATCCTATCCTCCATCCTATCCTATCCTCTATCCTATCCTATCCTCTATCCTATCCAATCCACTATCCTATCCTTTCCTCTATCCTATCATATCCTCTGTCCTATGCAATCCATTATCCTATCCTCTATCCGATCCTATCCTCTATCCTATCCTCTATCCTATTATATACTCTATCCTATCCAATCCCCTATCCGATCCTCTATCCTATCCTATACTCTATCCTATCCTATCCTCTATCCTCTCCTCTATCCTATCCTATCCTCAATCCTATCCTATCCTGTATCCTATCCTATCCTCTATCCTATCCTATCCTCTATCCTATCCTATCCTCTATCCTATACTATCCTCTATCCTATCCTATCCTCTATCCTATCCTATCCTCCATCCTATCCTATCCTCTATCCTATCCTATCCTCTATCCTATCCAATCCACTATCCTATCCTTTCCTCTATCCTATCATATCCTCTGTCCTATGCAATCCATTATCCTATCCTCTATCCGATCCTATCCTCTATTATATCCTATCCTCTATCCTATCCTATCCTCCATCCTATCCTATCCTCTATCCTATCCTATCCTCAATCCTATCCTATCCTCTATCCTATCCTATCCTCTATACTATCCAATCCCCTACCCAATCCTCTATCCTCTCCTCTATCCCGTCCTATCCTCAATCCTATCCTATCCTCTATTCTATCATATCCTGTATCCTATCCTATCCTCTATTCTATCCTATCCTCTATCGTCTCCTGTCCTCTATCCTATCCAATCCCCTATCCTATCCTCTATTGTCTCCTATCCTCTATCCTATCCAATCCCCTATCCGATACTCTATCCTATCCTATCCTCTATCCTATCCTATCCTCAATCCTATCCTATCCTCTATCCTATCCAATCCACTATCCTATCCTATGCTCTATCCTATCATATCCTCTGTCCTATCCAGTCCCCTATCCTATCCTCTATTATATCCTATCCTCTATTATATCCTATCCTCTATCCTATCCTATCCTCCATCCTATCCTATCCTCTATCCTATCCTATCCTCAATCCTATCCTATCCACTATCCTATCCTATCCTGTATCCTATTCTATACTCTATACTATCCAATCCACTGTCCTATGCTATCCTATCCTCTATCCTATCATATCCTCTGCCCTATCCAATCCCCTATCCTATCCTCTATCCGATTTTATCCTCTATCCTATCCTCTATCCTATTATATACTCTATCCTATCCAATCCCCTATCCGATCCTCTATCCTATCCTATACTCTATCCTATCCTATCCTCTATCCTCTCCTATCCTCTATCCTATCCCATCCTCTATCCTATCCTCAATCCTATCCTATCCTCTACCCTATCCTATCCTCAATCCTATCCTATCATCTATCCTATCCTACCCTCTATCGTATCCTATCCTCTATACTATCCAATCCCCTATCCAATCCTATATCCTCTCCTCTATCCCGTCCTATCCTTAATCCTATCCTATCCTCTATCCTATCCTATCCTCTATTATATCCTATCCTCTATCCTATCCTATCCTCCATTATATACTATCCTCTATCCTATAATATCATCTATCCTATCCTCTATCCTATCCTATCCTCAATCCTATCCTATCCTGTATCCTATCCTATCCTCTATCCTATCCTATCCTCTATCCTATCCTATCCTCTATCCTATACTATCCTCTATCCTATCCTATCCTCTATCCTATCCTATCCTCTATCCTATCCTATCCTCTATCCTATCCTATCCTCTATCCTATGCTATCGTCTATCCTATCCAATCCACTATCCTATCCTTTCCTCTATCCTATCATATCCTCTGTCCTATGCAATCCATTATGCTATCCTCTATCCGATCCTATCCTCTAAAATATCCTATCTGCAATCCTATCCTATCCTCCATCCTATCCTATCCTCTATCCTATCCTATCCTCTATCCTATCCAATCCACTATCCTATCCTTTCCTCTATCCTATCATATCCTCTGTCCTATGCAATCCATTATCCTATCCTCTATCCTATCCTATCCTCAATCCTATCCTATCCACTATCCTAGCCTATCCTCTATCCTATTCTATTCTCTATCATATCCAATCCACTGCCCTATCCTATCCTATTCTCTATCCTATCCTATCCTCTGTCCTCTCCTATCCTCTATCCGATCCTATCCTCTATTATACCTATCCTCTATACTATCCTATCCTCTATCCTATCCTATCCTCAATCGTATCCTATCCACTATCCTATCCTATGCTCTATCCTATTCTATACTATATCCTATCCAATCCACTATCCTATCCTATCCTATCCTCTATACTATCATATCCTCTGTCCTATCCAATCCCCTATCCTATCCTCTATCCGATCCTATCCTCTATTATATCCTATCCTCTATCCTATCCTATCCTCCATCCTATTATATCCACGTTCCTATCCTATCCTCTATCCTATCCAATCCGCTATCCTATCCTCTATCCGATCCTATCCTCTATCCTATCCTCTATCCTATCCTATCCTCTATCCTATCCTATCCTCTATCCTATCCTATTCTCTATCGTATCCTATCCTCTATCCTATCCTATCCTCTAGCCTATGCTATCCTCTATCCTATCCTATCCTTTATCCCATCCTATCCTGTATCGTATGCTATCCTCTATCGTCTCCTGTTCTCCATTCTATCCCATCCTCTATCCTATCCTATCCTCTATCCTATCCTATCCTCTATCCGATCCTATCCTCTATTCTATCCTCTATCCTATCCTATCCTCTATCCTATCGTATCATCTATCCTATCCTATCCTCTATACTATCCAATCCCCTATCCAATCCCCTATCCTATCCTCTATCCGATCCTATCCTCTATTATATCCTATCCTCTATCCTACCCTATCCTCCATCCTATTATTTCCACGATCCTATCCTATCCTCTATCCTATCCAATCCCCTATCCTATCCTCTATCCGATCCTATCCTCTATCCTATCCTCTATCCTATCCTATCCTCCATCCTATCCCATCCTCTATCCTATCCTATCCTCTATCCTATCCAATCCTCTATCCGATCCTATCCTCTATTCTATCCTGTATCCTATCCTATCCCCTATCCTATGGTATGCTGTATCCTATCCAATCCCCGATCCAATCCTCTATCCTCTCGTCTATCCTGTCCTATCCTCAATCCTAACCTATCCTCTATTCTATCATATCCTGTATCCTATCCTATCCTGTATTCAATCCTATCCTCTATCGTCTCCTGTCCTCTATCCTATCCAATCCCCGATCCTATCCTCTATCCTATCCTCTATCCTATCCTATCCTCTATCCTATACTATCCTCTATCCTATCCTATCCTCTATCCTATCCTATCCTCTATCCTATCCTATCCTCTATCCTATCCTATCCTCTATCCTATCCTATCCTCTATCCTATGCTATCGTCTATCCTATCCAATCCACTATCCTATCCTTTCCTCTATCCTATCATATCCTCTGTCCTATGCAATCCATTATGCTATCTTCTATCCGATCCTATCCTCTATTATATCCTATCTTCTATCCTATCCTATCCTCCATCCTATCCTATCCTCTATCCTATCCTATCCTCTATCCTATCCAATCCACTATCCTATCCTTTCCTCTATCCTATCATATCCTCTGTCCTATGCAATCCATTATCCTATCCTCTATCCGATCCTATCCTCTATCCTATCCTCTATCCTATTATATACTCTATCCTATCCAATCCCCTATCCGATCCTCTATCCTATCCTATACTCTATCCTATCCTATCCTCTATCCTCTCCTATCCTCTATCCTATCCCATCCTCTATCCTATCCTCAATCCTATCCTATCCTCTACCCTATCCTATCCTCAATCCTATCCTATCATCTATCCTATCCTACCCTCTATCGTATCCTATCCTCTATACTATCCAATCCCCTATCCAATCCTATATCCTCTCCTCTATCCCGTCCTATCCTTAATCCTATCCTATCCTCTATCCTATCCTATCCTCTATTATATCCTATCCTCTATCCTATCCTATCCTCCATTATATACTATCCTCTATCCTATAATATCATCTATCCTATCCTCTATCCTATCCTATCCTCAATCCTATCCTATCCTGTATCCTATCCTATCCTCTATCCTATCCTATCCTCTATCCTATCCTATCCTCTATCCTATACTATCCTCTATCCTATCCTATCCTCTATCCTATCCTATCCTCTATCCTATCCTATCCTCTATCCTATCCTATCCTCTATCCTATGCTATCGTCTATCCTATCCAATCCACTATCCTATCCTT
Source organism: Halictus rubicundus (assembly GCF_050948215.1). NCBI lineage: Eukaryota > Metazoa > Arthropoda > Insecta > Hymenoptera > Halictidae > Halictus > Halictus rubicundus. The sequence goes on from NW_027488696.1 coordinate 179,877, forward strand.
TCCTCTATCCTATCATATCCTCTGTCCTATGCAATCCATTATGCTATCCTCTATCCGATCCTATCCTCTAAAATATCCTATCTGCAATCCTATCCTATCCTCCATCCTATCCTATCCTCTATCCTATCCTATCCTCTATCCTATCCAATCCACTATCCTATCCTTTCCTCTATCCTATCATATCCTCTGTCCTATGCAATCCATTATCCTATCCTCTATCCTATCCTATCCTCAATCCTATCCTATCCACTATCCTAGCCTATCCTCTATCCTATTCTATTCTCTATCATATCCAATCCACTGCCCTATCCTATCCTATTCTCTATCCTATCCTATCCTCTGTCCTCTCCTATCCTCTATCCGATCCTATCCTCTATTATACCTATCCTCTATACTATCCTATCCTCTATCCTATCCTATCCTCAATCGTATCCTATCCACTATCCTATCCTATGCTCTATCCTATTCTATACTATATCCTATCCAATCCACTATCCTATCCTATCCTATCCTCTATACTATCCAATCCCCTATCCAATCCCCTATCCTATCCTCTATCCGATCCTATCCTCTATTATATCCTATCCTCTATCCTACCCTATCCTCCATCCTATTATTTCCACGATCCTATCCTATCCTCTATCCTATCCAATCCCCTATCCTATCCTCTATCCGATCCTATCCTCTATCCTATCCTCTATCCTATCCTATCCTCCATCCTATCCCATCCTCTATCCTATCCTATCCTCTATCCTATCCAATCCTCTATCCGATCCTATCCTCTATTCTATCCTGTATCCTATCCTATCCCCTATCCTATGGTATGCTGTATCCTATCCAATCCCCGATCCAATCCTCTATCCTCTCGTCTATCCTGTCCTATCCTCAATCCTAACCTATCCTCTATTCTATCATATCCTGTATCCTATCCTATCCTGTATTCAATCCTATCCTCTATCGTCTCCTGTCCTCTATCCTATCCAATCCCCGATCCTATCCTCTATCCTATCCTCTATCCTATCCTATCCTCTATCCTATACTATCCTCTATCCTATCCTATCCTCTATCCTATCCTATCCTCTATCCTATCCTATCCTCTATCCTATCCTATCCTCTATCCTATGCTATCGTCTATCCTATCCAATCCACTATCCTATCCTTTCCTCTATCCTATCATATCCTCTGTCCTATGCAATCCATTATGCTATCCTCTATCCGATCCTATCCTCTATTATATCCTATCTTCTATCCTATCCTATCCTCCATCCTATCCTATCCTCTATCCTATCCTATCCTCTATCCTATCCAATCCACTATCCTATCCTTTCCTCTATCCTATCATATCCTCTGTCCTATGCAATCCATTATCCTATCCTCTATCCGATCCTATCCTCTATCCTATCCTCTATCCTATCCTCTATCCTATCCTATCCTCTATCCTATACTATCCTCTATCCTATCCTATCCTCTATCCTATCCTATCCTCTATCCTATCCTATCCTCTATCCTATGCTATCCCCTATCCTATCCAATCCACTATCCTATCCTTTCCTCTATCCTATCATGTCCTCTGTCCTATGCAATCCATTATGCTATCCTCTATCCGATCCTATCCTCTATTATATCCTATCTTCTATCCTATCCTATCCTCCATCCTATCCTATCCTCTAACCTATCCTATCCTCTATCCTATCCAATCCACTATCCTATCCTATCCTCTATACTATCCAATCCCCTACCCAATCCTCTATCCTCTCCTCTATCCCGTCCAATCCTCAATCCTATCCTATCCTCTATTCTATCATATCCTGTATCCTATCCTATACTCTATTCTATCCTATCCTCTATCGTCTCCTGTCCTCTATCCTATCCAATCCCCTATCCTATCCTCTATCGTCTCCTATCCTCTATACTATCCAATCCCCTATCCAATCCTCTATCCTCTCCTCTATCCCGTCCTATCTTCAATCCTATCCTATCCTCTATTCTATCATATCCTGTATCCTATCCTATCCTCTATTCTATCCTATCCTCTATCGTCTCCTGTCCTCTATCCTATCCAATGCCCTATCCTATCCTCTATCGTCTCCTATCCTCTATACTATCCAATCCCCTATCCAATCCTCTATCCTCTCCTCTATCCCGTCCTATCTTCAATCCTATCCTATCCTCTATTCTATCATATCCTGTATCCTATCCTATCCTCTATTCTATCCTATCCTCTATCGTCTCCTGTCCTCTATCCTATCCAATGCCCTATCCTATCCTCTATCGTCTCCTATCCTCTATCCTATCCAATCCCCCATCCGATTATCTATCCTATCCTATCCTCTATTCTATCCTCTATCCTATCCTATCCTCTATCGTCTCCTATCCTCTATCCTATGCAATCCCCTATCCGATCCTCTATCCTATCCTATCCTCAATCCTATCCTATCCTCTATCCTATCCAATCCACTATCCTATCCTATACTCTATCCTATCCTTTCCTCTATCCTATCCTATACTCTATCCTATCCTATCCTCTATCCTATCCTATACTCTATCCTATCCTATCCTCTATACGATCCTATCCTCTATTCTATCCTCTATCCTGTCCTATCATCTATCCTATCCTATCCTCTATCCTATCCTATCCTCTATCGTCTCCTGTCCTCTATCCTATCCTCTATTCGATCCTATCCTCTATCCTATCCTATCCACTATAATATCGTATCCTCTATCCTATCCTGTCCGCTATCCTATCCAATCCTATATCCTATCCTATCCTCTATCCTATCCCATCCTTTATCCTATTCTATCCTCTATCCTATCCTATCCTCTATCCTATACTATCCTCTATCCTATCCTATCCTCTATCCTATCCTATCCTCTATCCTCTCCTTTCCTCTATCCTATTATATACTCTATCCTATCCTATCCTCTATTGTATCCTATCCTCTATTCTATCCTATCCTCCATCCTATCCCATCCTCTATCATATCCTATCCTCTATCCTATCCAATCCTCTATCCGATCCTATCCTCTATTCTATCCTGTATCCTATCCTATCCCCTATCCTATGGTATGCTCTATCCTATCCAATCCCCGATCCAATCCTCTATCCTCTCGTCTATCCTGTCCTATCCTCAATCCTAACCTATCCTCTATTCTATCATATCCTGTATCCTATCCTATCCTGTATTCAATCCTATCCTCTATCGTCTCCTGTCCTCTATCCTATCCAATCCCCGATCCTATCCTCTATCCTATCCTCTATCCTATCCTATCCTCTATCCTATACTATCCTCTATCCTATCCTATCCTCTATCCTATCCTATCCTCTATCCTATCCTATCCTCTATCCTATCCTATCCTCTATCCTATCCTATCCTCTATCCTATGCTATCGTCTATCCTATCCAATCCACTATCCTATCCTTTCCTCTATCCTATCATATCCTCTGTCCTATGCAATCCATTATGCTATCCTCTATCCGATCCTATCCTCTATTATATCCTATCTTCTATCCTATCCTATCCTCCATCCTATCCTATCCTCTATCCTATCCTATCCTCCATCCTATCCTATCCTCTATCCTATCCTATCCTCAATCCTATCCTATCCACTATCCTATCCTATCCTCTATCCTATCCAATCCCCTATCCTATCCTCTATCCGATCCTATCCTCTATCCTATCCTCTATCCTATCAAATCCCCTATCCTATCCTCTATCCGATCCTATCCTCTATCCTATCCTCTATCCTATCCTATCCTCTATCCTATACTATCCTCTATCCTATCCTATCCTCTATCCTATCCTATCCTCTATCCTATCCTATCCTCTATCCTATGCTATCCCCTATCCTATCCAATCCACTATCCTATCCTTTCCTCTATCCTATCATGCCCTCTGTCCTATGCAATCCATTATGCTATCCTCTATCCGATTCTATCCTCTATTATATCCTATCTTCTATCCTATCCTATCCTCCATCCTATCCTATCCTCTATCCTATCCTATCCTCTATCCTATCCAATCCACTATCCTATCCTTTCCTCTATCCTATCATATCCTCTGTCCTATGCAATCCATTATCCTATACTCTAACCGATCCTATCCTCTATTATATCCTATCCTCTATCCTATCCTATCCTCCATCCTATCCTATCCTCTATCCTATCCTATCCTCAATCCTATCCTATCCTCTATACTATCCAATCCCCTATCCAATCTTATATCCTCTCCTCTATCCCGTCCTATCATTAATCCTATCCTATCCTCTATCCTGTCTTATCCTCTATCGTCTCCTGTTCTCTATCCTATCCTGTATTCGATTCTATCCTCTGTCCTATCCTATCCTCTATAATATCGTGTCCTCTATCCTATCCTGTCCTCTATCCTATCCAATCCTCTATCCTATACTATCCTCTATCCTATCCCATCCTTTATCCTATCCTATCCTCTATCCTATCCTATCCCTTATGTTATCCTATCCTCTATCCTCTCCCATCCTCTATCCTATCCTATCCTCTATCCCATCCTATCCTCTATCCTCTCCTATCCTCTATCCTACCCAATCCACTATCCTATCCTATCCTCTATCCAATCATATCCTCTGTCCTATCCAATCCCCTATCCCATCCTCTATCCGATCGTCACCTCTATTATATCCTATCCTCTATACTATCCTATCCTCCATTCTATCCTACCCTATATCCTATCCTATCCTCTATCCTATCCAATCCCCTTTCCTATCCTCTATTCTTTCCTCTATCCTATCCTATCCTCTATCCTATCCTATCCTCTATCCTATCCCATCCTCTATCCTATCCTATCCTCTATCCTATCCTATCCTCTATCCTGTCCTACCTTCTATCCTATCCTATCCTCTTTCCTATCCTATCCTCTATCCTATCATATCCTGTATCGTATGCTATCCTCTATCGTCTCCTGTCCTCTATCCTATCCAATCCCCTATCGTATCCTATATCGTCTCCTATCCTCTATCCTATCCAATCCCCTATCCGATCCTCTATCCTATCCTATCCTATCCTCAATCCTATCCTATCCTCTATCCTATCCTATCCTCTATCCTATTCTATAGTCTATCCTTTCCTCTATCCTATGCTCTATCCTATCCAATCCTCTATCCTCTCCTTTATCCCGTCCTATCCTCAATCCTATCCTATCCTCTATCCTAACATATCCTGTATCCTATCCTATCCTCTATTCTATCCTATCCTCTATCCTATTATATACTCTATCCTATCCAATCCCCTATCCTATCCTATCCTCTATCCTATCATATCCTCTGTAGTATCCAATCCCCTATCCCATCCTCTATCCGATCCTCACCTCTATTATATCCTATCCTCTATACTATCCTATCCTCCATTCTATCCTATCCTATATCCTATCCTATCCTCTATCCTATCCAATCCCCTATCCTATCCTCTATTCGATCCTATCCTCTATTCTTTCCTCTATAATATCCTATCCTCTATCCTATCCTATCCTCTATCCTATCCTATCATCTATCCTATCCTATCCTCTATCCTATCCTATCCTCTATAATATTCTATTCTCTATCCTCTCCTATCCTCTATCCTATCCCATCCTCTATCCTATCCTATCCTCTATCCTATCCTATCCTCTATCCTATCCTATCCTCAATTCTATCCTATCCTCTATCCTATGCTCTATCCTCAATCCTATCCTGTATCCTATCCTATCCTCTCTCCTATCCTGTCCTCTATCCTATCCCATCCTTTATCCTATCCTATCCTCTATCCTATCCTATCCTCTATCGTATCCTATCCTCTATCGTATCCTATCCTCTATCCTATCCTATACTTTATCCTATCCTATCCTCTATCCTCTCCTATCCTCTATCCTATCCCATCCTCTATAATGTCCTCAATCCTATCCTATCCCCTATCCTATCCTATCCTCAATCCTATCCTATCATCTATCCTATCCTACCCTCTATCGTATCCTATCCTCTATACTATCCAATCCCCTATCCAATCCTATATCCTCTCCTCTATCCCGTCCTATCTTTAATCCTATCCTATCCTCTATCCTATCCTATCCTCTATTATATCCTATCCTCTATCCTATCCTATCCTCCATTATATCCTATCCTCTATCCTATAATATCATCTATCCTATCCTCTATCCTATCCGATCCTCTATCCTATCCTATCCTCTATTCTATCTAATCCACTATCCTATCCTATCCTCTATCCTATCCAATCCACTATCCTATCCTATCCTGTATCCTATCCTATCCTCTATTCAATCCTGTCCTCTATCCTATCCTATCCTCCATCCTATCCTATCCTCTATCCTATCCTATCCTCAATCCTATCCTATCCACTATCCTAGCCTATCCTCTATCCTATTCTATTCTCTATCATATCCAATCCACTGCCCTATCCTATCCTATTCTCTATCCTATCCTATCCTCTGTCCTCTCCTATCCTCTATCCGATCCTATCCTCTATTATACCTATCCTCTATACTATCCTATCCTCTATCCTATCCTATCCTCAATCGTATCCTATCCACTATCCTATCCTATGCTCTATCCTATTCTATACTATATCCTATCCAATCCACTATCCTATCCTATCCTATCCTCTATACTATCCTCTATCCTATCCTATCCTCTATCCTATCCTATCCTCTATCCTATCCTATTCTCTATCGTATCCTATCCTCTATCCTATCCTATCCTCTAGCCTATGCTATCCTCTATCCTATCCTATCCTTTATCCCATCCTATCCTGTATCGTATGCTATCCTCTATCGTCTCCTGTGCTCCATTCTATCCCATCCTCTATCCTATCCTATCCTCTATCCTATCCTATCCTCTATCCGATCCTATCCTCTATTCTATCCTCTATCCTATCCTATCCTCTATCCTATCGTATCATCTATCCTATCCTATCCTCTATACTATCCAATCCCCTATCCAATCCCCTATCCTATCCTCTATCCGATCCTATCCTCTATTATATCCTATCCTCTATCCTACACTATCCTCCATCCTATTATTTCCACGATCCTATCCTATCCTCTATCCTATCCAATCCCCTATCCTATCCTCTATCCGATCCTATCCTCTATCCTATCCTCTATCCTATCAAATCCCCTATCCTATCCTCTATCCGATCCTATCCTCTATCCTATCCTCTATCCTATCCTATCCTCTATCCTATACTATCCTCTATCCTATCCTATCCTCTATCCTATCCTATCCTCTATCCTATCCTATCCTCTATCCTATCCTATCCTCTATCCTATGCTATCCTCTATCCTATCCAATCCACTATCCTATCCTTTCCTCTATCCTATCATGTCCTCTGTCCTATGCAATCCATTATGCTATCCTCTATCCGATCCTATCCTCTATTATATCCTATCTTCTATCCTATCCTATCCTCCATCCTATCCTATCCTCTATCCTATCCTATCCTCTATCCTATCCAATCCACTATCCTATTCTTTCCTCTATCCTATCATATCCTCTGTCCTATGCAATCCATTATCCTATCCTCTAACCGATCCTATCCTCTATTATATCCTATCCTCTATCCTATCCTATCCTCCATCCTATCCTATCCTCTATCCTATCCTATCCTCAATCCTATCCTATCCTCTATCCTATCCTATCCTCTATACTATCCAATCCCCTACCCAATCCTCTATCCTCTCCTCTATCCCGTCCTATCCTCAATCCTATCCTATCCTCTATTCTATCATATCCTGTATCCTATCCTATCCTCTATTCTATCCTATCCTCTATCGTCTCCTGTCCTCTATCCTATCCAATCCCCTATCCTATCCTCTACTGTCTCCTATCCTCTATCCTATCCAATCCCCTATCCGATACTCTATCCTATCCTATCCTCTATCCTATCCTATCCTCAATCCTATCCTATCCTCTATCCTATCCAATCCACTATCCTATCCTATCCTCTATCCTATCATATCCTCTGTCCTATCCAGTCCCCTATCCTATCCTCTATTATATCCTATCCTCTATTATATCCTATCCTCTATCCTATTATATCCTCCATCCTATCCTATCCTCTATCCTATCCTATCCTCAATCCTATCCTATCCACTATCCTATCATATCTTGTATCCTATTCTATACTCTATACTATCCAATCCACTGTCCTATGCTATCCTATCCTCTATCCTATCATATCCTCTGCCCTATCCAATCCCCTATCCTATCCTCTATCCGATTTTATCCTCTATCCTATCCTCTATCCTATTATATACTCTATCCTATCCAATCCCCTATTCGATCCTCTATCGTATCCTATCCTGTATCCTATAATATCCTCTATTCAATCCTATCCTCTATCGCCTCCTGTCCTCTATCCTATCCAATCCCCTATCCTATCCTCTATCGTCTCCTATCCTGTATCCTATCCAATCCCCTATTCGATCCTCTATCCTATCCTATCCTCTATCCTATCCTATCCTCAACCCTATCCTATCCTCTATCCTATCCAATCCACTATCCTATCCTATACTCTATCCTATCATATCCTCTGTACCATCCAAACATCTTTCCTATCCTCTATCCGATCCTACCCTCTATTATATCCTATCCTCTGTCCTATCCTATCCTCCATCCTATTATATCCACGATCCTATCCTATCCTCTATACTATCCAATCCCCGATCCTATCCTCTATCCTATCCTCTATCCTATCCTCTATCCTATCCTATCCTCTATCCTATCCTATCCTCTATCCTATCCTATCCTCTATCCTATCCTATCCTCTATCCTATCCTATCCTCTATCCTATCCTATCCTGTATCCTATCCTATCCTCTATTCTATCATATCCTGTATCCTATCCTATCCTCTATTCTATCCTATCCTCTATCGTCTCCTGTCCTCTATCCTATCCAATCCCCTATCCTATCCTCTACTGTCTCCTATCCTCTATCCTATCCAATCCCCTATCCGATACTCTATCCTATCCTATCCTCTATCCTATCCTATCCTCAATCCTATCCTATCCTCTATCCTATCCAATCCACTATCCTATCCTATCCTCTATCCTATCATATCCTCTGTCCTATCCAGTCCCCTATCCTATCCTCTATTATATCCTATCCTCTATTATATCCTATCCTCTATCCTATTATATCCTCCATCCTATCCTATCCTCTATCCTATCCTATCCTCAATCCTATCCTATCCACTATCCTATCATATCTTGTATCCTATTCTATACTCTATACTATCCAATCCACTGTCCTATGCTATCCTATCCTCTATCCTATCATATCCTCTGCCCTATCCAATCCCCTATCCTATCCTCTATCCGATTTTATCCTCTATCCTATCCTCTATCCTATTATATACTCTATCCTATCCAATCCCCTATTCGATCCTCTATCCTATCCTATCCTGTATCCTATAATATCCTCTATTCAATCCTATCCTCTATCGCCTCCTGTCCTCTATCCTATCCAATCCCCTATCCTATCCTCTATCGTCTCCTATCCTGTATCCTATCCAATCCCCTATTCGATCCTCTATCCTATCCTATCCTCTATCCTATCCTATCCTCAACCCTATCCTATCCTCTATCCTATCCAATCCACTATCCTATCCTATACTCTATCCTATCATATCCTCTGTACCATCCAAACATCTTTCCTATCCTCTATCCGATCCTACCCTCTATTATATCCTATCCTCTGTCCTATCCTATCCTCCATCCTATTATATCCACGATCCTATCCTATCCTCTATACTATCCAATCCCCGATCCTATCCTCTATCCTATCCTCTATCCTATCCTCTATCCTATCCTATCCTCTATCCTATCCTATCCTCTATCCTATCCTATCCTCTATCCTATCCTATCCTCTATCCTATCCTATCCTGTATCCTATCCTATCCTCTATTCAATCCTATCCTCTATCGTCTCCTGTCCTCTATCCTATCCAATCCCCTATGCTATCCTCTATCCGATCCTATCCTCTATCCTATCCTCTATCCTATCCTATCCTCTATTATATCCTATCCTCTATCCTATCCTATCCTCTATGCTATCCTATCCTCCATCCTATCCCATCCTCTATCCTATCCTATCCTCTATCCTATCCTATCCTCTATCCGATCCTATCCTCTATTATATCCTATCCTCTATCCTATCCTATCCTCCATCCTATTATATCCACGATCCTATCCTATCCTCTATCCTATCCAATCCCCTATCCTTTCATCTATCCGATCCTATCCTCTATCCTATCCTCTATCCTATCGTATCCTCTATCCTATCCTATCCTCTATCCTATCCTATCCTCTATCCTATCCTATCCTCTATCCTATCCTATCCTCTATCCTATCCTATCCTCTATCCTATCCTATCCTCTATCCTATCCTATCCTGTATCCTATCCTATCCTCTATCCTATCCAATCCCCTATCCTATCATCTATCCGATCCTATCCTCTATCCTATCCTCTATCCTATCGTATCCTCTATCCTATCCTATCCTCTATCCTATCCTATCCTCTATCCTATCCTATCCTCTATCCTATCCTATCCTCTATCCTATCCTATCCTCTATCCTATCCTATCCTGTATCCTATCCTATCCTCTATTCAATCCTATCCTCTATCGTCTCCTGTCCTCTATCCTATCCAATCCCCTATCCTATCCTCTATCGTCTCCTATCCTGTATCCTATCCAATCCCCTATTCGAACCTCTATCCTATCCTATCCTCTATCCTATCCTATCCTCAACCCTATCCTATCCTCTATCCTATCCAACCCACTATCCTATCCTATCCTCTATCCTATCATATCCTCTGTGCCATCCAAACACCTTTCCTATCCTCTATCCGATCCTATCCTCTATTATATCCTATCCTCTGTCCTATCCTATCCTCCATCCTATTATATTCTCGATCCTATCCTATCCTCTATCCTATCCAATCCCCTATCCTATCCTCTATCCTATCCTATCCTCTATCCTATCCTATCCTCTATCCTATCCTATCCTCTATCCTATCCAATCCTCTATCCTATCCAATCCACTATCCTATTCTATCCTCTATCCTATCATATCCTCCATCCTATCCTATCCTCTATCCTATCCTATCCTCTATCCTACCCTATCCTCCATCCTATCCCATCCTCTATCCTATCCTAACCTCTATCCTATCCTATCCTCTATCCGATCCTATCCTCTATTATATCCTATCCTCTATCCTATCCTATCCGCCATCCTATTATATCCACGATCCTATCCTATCCTCTATCCTATCCAATCCCCGATCCTATCCTCTATCCTATCCTCTATCCTATCCTATCCTCTATCCTATCCTATCCTCTATCCTATCCTATCCTCTATCCTATCCTATCCTCTATCCTATCCTATCCTCTATCCTATCCTATCCTGTATCCTATCCTATCCTCTATTCAATCCTATCCTCTATCGTCTCCTATCCTGTATCCTATCCAATCCCCTATTGGATCCTCTATCCTATCCTATCCTCTATCCTATCCTATCCTCTATCCTATCCTATCCTCTATCCTATCCTATCCTCTATCCTATCCTATCCTCCATCCTATCCCATCCTCTATCCTATCCTATCCTCTATCCTATCCTATCCTCTATCCGATCCTATCCTTTATTATATCCTATCCTCTATCCTATTCTATCCTCCATCCTATTATATCCAGGATCCTATCCTATCCTCTATCCTATCCAATCCCCTATCCTATCCTCTATCCGATCCTATCCTCTATTCTATCCTCTATCGTATCCTATCCTCTATCCTATCGTATTCTCTATCCTATCCTATACTCAACCCTCTCCTATCCTCTATCCTAACCAATCCCCTATCCTATCCTCTATCCGATCCAATCCTCTATCCTATCCTCTATCCTATCCAATCCCCTATCCGATCCTCTATCCGATCCAATCCTCTATCCTATCCAATCCACTATCCTATCCTTTCCTCTATCCTATCATATCCTCTGTCCTATGCAATCCATTATCCTATACTCTAACCGATCCTATCCTCTATTATATCCTATCCTCTATCCTATCCTATCCTCCATCCTATCCTATCCTCTATCCTATCCTATCCTCAATCCTATCCTATCCTCTATACTATCCAATCCCCTATCCAATCTTATATCCTCTCCTCTATCCCGTCCTATCATTAATCCTATCCTATCCTCTATCCTGTCTTATCCTCTATCGTCTCCTGTTCTCTATCCTATCCTGTATTCGATTCTATCCTCTGCCCTATCCTATCCTCTATAATATCGTGTCCTCTATCCTATCCTGTCCTCTATCCTATCCAATCCTCTATCCTATACTATCCTCTATCCTATCCCATCCTTTATCCTATCCTATCCTCTATCCTATCCTATCCCTTATGTTATCCTATCCTCTATCCTCTCCCATCCTCTATCCTATCCTATCCTCTATCCCATCCTATCCTCTATCCTCTCCTATCCTCTATCCTACCCAATCCACTATCCTATCCTATCCTCTATCCAATCATATCCTCTGTCCTATCCAATCCCCTATCCCATCCTCTATCCGATCGTCACCTCTATTATATCCTATCCTCTATACTATCCTATCCTCCATTCTATCCTACCCTATATCCTATCCTATCCTCTATCCTATCCAATCCCCTATCCTATCCTCTATTCTTTCCTCTATCCTATCCTATCCTCTATCCTATCCTATCCTCTATCCTATCCCATCCTCTATCCTATCCTATCCTCTATAATATCCTATCCTCTATCCTGTCCTACCTTCTATCCTATCCTATCCTCTATCCTATCCTATCCTCTATCCTATCATATCCTGTATCGTATGCTATCCTCTATCGTCTCCTGTCCTCTATCCTATCCAATCCCCTATCGTATCCTATATCGTCTCCTATCCTCTATCCTATCCAATCCCCTATCCGATCCTCTATCCTATCCTATCCTATCCTCAATCCTATCCTATCCTCTATCCTATCCTATCCTCTATCCTATTCTATAGTCTATCCTTTCCTCTATCCTATGCTCTATCCTATCCAATCCTCTATCCTCTCCTTTATCCCGTCCTATCCTCAATCCTATCCTATCCTCTATCCTAACATATCCTGTATCCTATCCTATCCTCTATTCTATCCTATCCTCTATCCTATTATATACTCTATCCTATCCAATCCCCTATCCTATCCTATCCTCTATCCTCTCATATCCTCTGTCCTATCCAATCCCCTATCCCATCCTCTATCCGATCCTCACCTCTATTATATCCTATCCTCTATACTATCCTATCCTCCATTCTATCCTATCCTATATCCTATCCTATCCTCTATCCTATCCAATCCCCTATCCTATCCTCTATTCAATCCTATCCTCTATTCTTTCCTCTATCCTATCCTATCCTCTATCCTATCCTATCCTCTATCCTATCCTATCATCTATCCTATCCTATCCTCTATCCTATCCTATCCTCTATAATATCCTATTCTCTATCCTCTCCTATCCTCTATCCTATCCCATCCTCTATCCTATCCTATCCTCTATCCTATCCTATCCTCTATCCTATCCTATCCTCAATCCTATCCTATCCTCTATCCTATGCTCTATCCTCAATCCTATCCTGTATCCTATCCTATCCTCTCTCCTATCCTGTCCTCTATCCTATCCCATCCTTTATCCTATCCTATCCTCTATCCTATCCTATCCTCTATCGTATCCTATCCTCTATCGTATCCTATCCTCTATCCTATCCTATACTTTATCCTATCCTATCCTCTATCCTCTCCTATCCTCTATCCTATCCCATCCTCTATAATGTCCTCAATCCTATCCTATCCCCTATCCTATCCTATCCTCAATCCTATCCTATCATCTATCCTATCCTACCCTCTATCGTATCCTATCCTCTATACTATCCAATCCCCTATCCAATCCTATATCCTCTCCTCTATCCCGTCCTATCCTTAATCCTATCCTATCCTCTATCCTATCCTATCCTCTATTATATCCTATCCTCTATCCTATCCTATCCTCCATTATATCCTATCCTCTATCCTATAATATCATCTATCCTATCCTCTATCCTATCCGATCCTCTATCCTATCCTATCCTCTATTCTATCCAATCCACTATCCTATCCTATCCTCTATCCTATCCAATCCACTATCCTATCCTATCCTGTATCCTATCCTATCCTCTATTCAATCCTATCCTCTATCCTATCCTATCCTCCATCCTATCCTATCCTCTATCCTATCCAATCCTCAATCCTATCCTATCCACTATCCTAGCCTATCCTCTATCCTATTCTATTCTCTATCATATCCAATCCACTGCCCTATCCTATCCTATTCTCTATCCTATCCTATCCTCTGTCCTCTCCTATCCTCTATCCGATCCTATCCTCTATTATACCTATCCTCTATACTATCCTATCCTCTATCCTATCCTATCCTCAATCGTATCCTATCCACTATCCTATCCTATGCTCTATCCTATTCTATACTATATCCTATCCAATCCACTATCCTATCCTATCCTATCCTCTATACTATCATATCCTCTGTCCTATCTAATCCCCTATCCTATCCTCTATCCGATCCTATCCTCTATTATATCCTATCCTCTATCCTATCCTATCCTCCATCCTATTATATCCACGTTCCTATCCTATCCTCTATCCTATCCAATCCGCTATCCTATCCTCTATCCGATCCTATCCTCTATCGTATCCTCTATCCTATCCTATCCTCTATCCTATCCTATTCTCTATCGTATCCTATCCTCTATCCTATCCTATCCTCTAGCCTATGCTATCCTCTATCCTATCCTATCCTTTATCCCATCCTATCCTGCATCGTATGCTATCCTCTATCGTCTCCTGTCCTCCATTCTATCCCATCCTCTATCCTATCCTATCCTCTATCCTATCCTATCCTCTATCCGATCCTATCCTCTATTCTATCCTCTATCCTATCCTATCCTCTATCCTATCGTATCATCTATCCTATCCTATCCTCTATACTATCCAATCCCCTATCCAATCCCCTATCCTATCCTCTATCCGATCCTATCCTCTATTATATCCTATCCTCTATCCTACCCTATCCTCCATCCTATTATTTCCACGATCCTATCCTATCCTCCATCCTATCCCATCCTCTATCCTATCCTATCCTCTATCCTATCCTATCCTCTATCCGATCCTATCCTCTATTATATCCTATCCTCTATCCTATCCTATCCTCCATCCTATTATATCCACGATCCTATCCTATCCTCTATCCTATCCAATCCCCTATCCTTTCATCTATCCGATCCTATCCTCTATCCTATCCTCTATCCTATCGTATCCTCTATCCTATCCTATCCTCTATCCTATCCTATCCTCTATCCTATCCTATCCTCTATCCTATCCTATCCTCTATCCTATCCTATCCTCTATCCTATCCTATCCTCTATCCTATCCTATCCTGTATCCTATCCTATCCTCTATCCTATCCAATCCCCTATCCTATCATCTATCCGATCCTATCCTCTATCCTATCGTATCCTCTATCCTATCCTATCCTCTATCCTATCCTATCCTCTATCCTATCCTATCCTCTATCCTATCCTATCCTCTATCCTATCCTATCCTCTATCCTATCCTATCCTGTATCCTATCCTATCCTCTATTCAATCCTATCCTCTATCGTCTCCTGTCCTCTATCCTATCCAATCCCCTATCCTATCCTCTATCGTCTCCTATCCTGTATCCTATCCAATCCCCTATTCGAACCTCTATCCTATCCTATCCTCTATCCTATCCTATCCTCAACCCTATCCTATCCTCTATCCTATCCAACCCACTATCCTATCCTATCCTCTATCCTATCATATCCTCTGTGCCATCCAAACACCTTTCCTATCCTCTATCCGATCCTATCCTCTATTATATCCTATCCTCTGTCCTATCCTATCCTCCATCCTATTATATTCTCGATCCTATCCTATCCTCTATCCTATCCAATCCCCTATCCTATCCTCTATCCTATCCTATCCTCTATCCTATCCTATCCTCTATCCTATCCTATCCTCTATCCTATCCAATCCTCTATCCTACCCAATCCACTATCCTATTCTATCCTCTATCCTATCATATCCTCTGTCCTATGCAATCCATTATCCTATTCTCTATCCGATCCTATCCTCTATTATATCCTATCCTCTATCCTATCCTATCCTCTATCCTATCCTATCCTCTATCCTATCATATCCTCCATCCTATCCTATCCTCTATCCTATCCTATCCTCTATCCTACCCTATCCTCCATCCTATCCCATCCTCTATCCTATCCTAACCTCTATCCTATCCTATCCTCTATCCGATCCTATCCTCTATTATATCCTATCCTCTATCCTATCCTATCCTCCATCCTATTATATCCACGATCCTATCCTATCCTCTATCCTATCCAATCCCCGATCCTATCCTCTATCCTATCCTCTATCCTATCCTATCCTCTATCCTATCCTCTATCCTATCCTATCCTCTATCCTATCCTATCCTCTATCCTATCCTATCCTCTATCCTATCCTATCCTCTATCCTATCCTATCCTGTATCCTATCCTATCCTCTATTCAATCCTATCCTCTATCGTCTCCTATCCTGTATCCTATCCAATCCCCTATTGGATCCTCTATCCTATCCTATCCTCTATCCTATCCTATCCTCAACCCTATCCTATCCTCTATCCTATCCAATCCCCTATCCTATCCTCTATCCTATCCTATCCTTTATCCTATCCTATCCTCTATCCTATCCTATCCTCTATCCTATCCTATCCTCTATCCTATCATATCCTCTATCCTATCCTATCCTCTATCCTATCCTATCCTCTATCCTACCCTATCCTCCATCCTATCCCATCCTCTATCCTATCCTAACCTCTATCCTATCCTATCCTCTATCGTATCCTATCCTCTATCCTATCCTATCCTCTAGCCTATCCTATCCTCTATCCTATCCTATCCTCTATCCTATCCTATCCTCTATTATATCCAATCCTCCATCCTATCCCATCCTCTATCCTATCCTATCCTCTATCCTATCCTATCCTCCATCCTATCCTATCCTCTATCCTATCCAATCCTGTATCGTATGCTATCCTCTGTCGTCTCCTGTCCTCTATCCTATCCAATCCACTATCCAATCCTCTATCGTCTCCTATCCTCTATCCTATCCAATCCCCTATCAGATCCTCTATCCTATCCTATCCTCTATCCTATCCTATCCTCTATCCTATCCTATCCTCTATCCTATCCAATCCTCCATCCTATCCCATCCTCTATCCTATCCTATCCTCTATCCTATCCTATCCTCTATCCTATCCTATCCTCTATCCGATCCTATCCTCTATCCTATCCTCTATCCTATCCTATCCTCTGTCCTCTCCTATCCTCTATCCGATCCTATCCTCTATTATACCTATCTTCTATACTATCCTATCCTCCATTCCATCCTATCCTCCATCCTATCCTACCATCTATCCTATCCAATCCCCTATCCTATCCTCTATCCGATTCTATCCACTATTCTATCCTCTATCCTATCCTATCCTCTATCCTATCCAATCCCCTATCCTATCCTCTATCCTATCCAATCCCCTATCCTATCCTCTATCCGATCCTATCCTCTATCCTATCCTATCCTCTATCCTATCCTATCCTCTATCCTATCCTATCCTCTATCCTATCCTATCCTCTATCCTATCCTATCCTCTATCGTATCCTATCCTCTATCCTATCCTATCCTCTAGCCTATCCTATCCTCTATCCTATCCTATCCTCTATCCTATCCTATCCTGTATCGTATGCTATCCTCTATCGTCTCCTGTCCTCCATCCTATCCCATCCTCCATCCTATCCTACCATCTATCCTATCCAATCCCCTATCCTATCCTCTATCCGATTCTATCCACTATTCTATCCTCTATCCTATCCTATCCTCTATCCTATCCAATCCCCTATCCTATCCTCTATCCGATCCTATCCTCTATCCTATCCTCTTTCCTATCCTATCCTCTATCCTATCCTATCCTCTATCCTATCCTATCCTCTATCCTATCCTATCCTCTATCCTATCCTGTCCTCTATCCTATCCTATCCTCTATCCTATCCTATCCTCCATCCTATCCCATCCTCTATCCTATCCTATCCTCTATCCTATCCTATCCTCTATCCGATCCTATCCTCTATCCTATCCTCTATCCTATCCTATCCTCTGTCCTCTCCTATCCTCTATCCGATCCTATCCTCTATTATACCTATCCTCTATACTATCCTATCCTCCATTCCATCTTATCCTCCATTCCATCCTATCCTCTATCCTATCCTATCATCTATCCTATCCAATCCCCTATCCTATCCTCCATCCGATTCTATCCACTATTCTATCCTCTATCCTATCCTATCCTCTATCCTATCCTATCCTCTATCCTATCCTATCCTCTATACTATCCAATCCCATATCCAATCCTCTATCCTCTCCTCTATCCCGTCCTATGCTCAATCCTATCCTATCCTCTATTCTATCATATCCTGTATCCTATCCTATCCTCTATTCTATCCTATCCTCTATCGACTCCTGTCCTCTATCCTATCCAATCCCCTATCCTATCCTCTATCGTCTCCTGTCCTCTATCCTATCCAATCCCCTATCCTATCCTCTATCGTCTCCTATCCTCTATCCTATCCAATCCCCTATCCGATACTCTATCCTATCCTATCCTCTATCCTATCCTATCCTCAATCCCATCCTATCCTCTATCCTATCCAATCCACTATCCTATCCTATCCTCTATCCTATCATATCATCTATTCTATCCTATCCTCAATCCTATCCTATCCTCTATCCTATCCTATCCTCTATCCTATCCTATCCTCTATCCTATCCTATCCTCTAGCCTATCTTATCCTCTATCCTATCCTATCCTCTATCCCATCCTATTCTCTATTATATCCTATCCTCTATTCTATCCTATCCTCCATCCTATTATATCCACGATCCTATCCTATCCTCTATCCTATCCTATCCTCTATACTATCCTATACTCTATCCTATCCAATCCTCTATCCTATCCTATCCTCTATCCTATCCTATCCTCTATCCTATCCTATCCTCCATCCTATCCCATCCTCTATCCTATTCTATCCTCTATCCTATCCTATCCTCTATCCGATCCTATCCTCTATTCTATCCTCTATCCTATCCTATCCTCTATCCTATCCTATCCTCTATCCTACCCTATCCTCTATACTATCCAATCCCCTATCCAGTCCTCTATCCTCTCCTTTATCCCGTCCTATCCTCAATCCTATCCTATCCTCTATCCTATCATATCCTGTATCCTATCCTATCCTCTATTCTATCCTATCCTCTATCGTCTCCTGTCCTCTATCCTATCCAATCCCCACTCCTATCCTCTATCCGATCCTATCCTCTATTATATCCTATCCTCTATCCTATCCTATCCTCCATCCTATTATATCCACGATCCTATCCTATCCTCTATCCTATCCAATCCGCTATCCTATCCTCTATCCTATCCTCTATCCTATCCTACCCTCTATCCTATCCTATCCTGTATCCTATCCTATCCTCTATCCTATCCTATCCTCTAGCCTATCCTATCCTCTATCCTATCCTATCCTCTATTCTATCCTCTATCCTATCCTATCCTCTATCCTATCGTATTCTCTATCCTATCTTATCCTCTATTCTATCCAATCCCCTATCCAATCCCCTATCCTATCCTCTATCCGATCCTATCCTCTATTATATCCTATCCTCTATCCTATCCTACCCTCCATCCTATTATATCCACGATCCTATCCTATCCTCTATCCTATCCAATCCCCTATCCTATCCTCTATCCTATCCTCTTTCCTATCCTATCCTCTATCCTATCCTATCCTCTATCCTATCCTATCCTCTATCCTATCCTATCCTCTATCCTATCCTATCCTCCATCCTATCCCATCCTCTATCCTATCCTATCCTCTATAGTATCCTATCCTCTATAGTATCCTATCCTCTATCCGATCCTATCCTTTATTATATCCTATCCTCTATCCTTTCCTATCCTTTATCCTATCATATCCTCTGTCCTGTCCAATCCCCTATCCTATCCTCTATCCGATCCTATCCTCTATTATATCCTATCCTCTATTATATCCTATCCTCTATCCTATCCTATCCTCTATCCTATCCTATCCTCTATCCTATCCTATCCTCTATCCTATCCTATCCTCCATCCTATCCCATCCTCTATCCTATCCTATCCTCTATAGTATCCTATCCTCTATCCGATCCTATCCTTTATTATATCCTATCCTCTATCCTATCCTATCCTCCATCCTATTATATCCACGATCCTATCCTATCCTCTATCCTATCCTACCCTCCATCCTATTATATCCACGATCCTATCCTATCCTCTATCCTATCCAATCCCCTATCCTATCCTCTATCCGATCCTATCCTCTATCCTATCCTATCCTCTATCCTATCCTATCCTCTATCCTCTATCCTATCCTATCCTCTATCCTATCCTATTCTCTATTCTATCCAATCCCCTATCCAATCCCCTATGCTATCCTCTATCCGATCCTATCCTCTATTATATCCTATCCTCTATCCTATCCTACCCTCCATCCTATTATATCCACGATCCTATCCTATCCTCTATACTATCCAATCCACAGTCCTATGCTATCCTATCCTCTATCCTATCATATCCTCTGCCCAATCCAATCCTCTATCCTATCCTATCCTCCATCCTATCCCATCCTCTATCCTATCCTATCCTCTATCCTATCCTATCCTCTATCCTATCCTATCCTCTATCCTATCCTATCCTGTATCGTATGCTATCCTCTATCGTCTCCTGTCCTCTATCCTATCCTATCCTCTATCCTATCCTATCATTTATCCTATCCTATCCTCTATCCTATCCTATCCTCTATCCTACTATATCCTCTATCCTATCTTATCCTCCATCCTATCCCATCCTCTATCCTATCCTATCCTCTATCCTATCCTATCCTCTATCCGATCCTATCCTCTATTATATCCCATCCTCTATCCTATCCTATCCTCCATCCTATTATATCCACGATCCTATCCTATCCTCTATCCTATCCAATGCCCTATCCTATCCTCTATCCGATCCTACCCTCTATCGTATCCTCTATCCTATCCTATCCTCTATCCTATCCTATCCTCTATCCTCTATCCTATCCTATCCTCTATCCTATCCTATCCTCTATTCTATCCAATCCCCTATCCAATCCCCTATGCTATCCTCTATCCGATCCTATCCTCTATTATATCCTATCCTCTATCCTATCCTACCCTCCATCCTATTATATCCACGATCCTATCCTATCCTCTATACTATCCAATCCACAGTCCTATGCTATCCTATCCTCTATCCTATCATATCCTCTGCCCAATCCAATCCTCTATCCTATCCTATCCTCCATCCTATCCCAACCTCTATCCTATCCTATCCTCTATCCTATCCTATCCTCTATCCTATCCTATCCTCTATCCTATCCTATCCTGTATCGTATGCTATCCTCTATCGTCTCCTATCCTCTATCCTATCAAATCCCCTATCCGATACTCTATCCTATCCTATCCTCTATCCTATCCTATCCTCAATCCTATCCTATCCTCTATCCTATCCAATCCACTATCCTATCCTATCCTCTATCCTATCATATCCTCTGTCCTATCCAATCCCCTATCCTATCCTCTATTATATCCTATCCTCTATTATATCGTATCCTCTATCCTATCCTATCCTCCATCCTATCCTATCCTCTATCCTATCCTATCCTCAATCCTATCCTATCCACTATCCTATCCTATCCTGTATCCTATCCTATCCTCTATCCTATCATATCCTCTGCCCTATCCAATCCTCTATCCTATCCTCTATCCGATTTTATCCTCTATCCTATCCTCTATCCTATCCGATCCTCTATCCTATCCTATCATCTATCCTATCCTATCCTCTATCCTATACTATCCTCCATCCTATCCCATCCTCTATCCTATCCTATCCTCTATCCTATCCTATCCTCTATCCTATCCTATTCTCTATCCTATCCTATCCTGTATCGTATGCTATCCTCTATCGTCTCCTGTCCTCGATCCTATCCAATCCTCGATCCTATCCAATCCCCTATCCTATCCTATCCTCTATCCTATCCTATCCTCTATCCTATCCTATCCTCTATTCTATCCTATCCTCTATCGTCTCCTGTCCTCTATCCTATCCAATCCCCTATCCTATCCTCTATTATATCCTATCCTCTATTATATCGTATCCTCTATCCTATCCTATCCTCCATCCTATCCTATCCTCAATCCTATCCTATCCTCTATCATATCCAATCCACTATCCTATCCTATCCTCTATCCTATCATATCCTCAGTCCTATCCAATCCCCTATCCTATCCTCTATTATATCCTATCCTCTATTATATCGTATCCTCTATCCTATCCTATCCTCCATCCTATCCTATCCTCTATCCTATCCTATCCTCAATCCTACCCTATCCACTATCCTATCCTATCCTGTATCCTATTCTATACTCTATACTATCCAATCCACAGTCCTATGCTATCCTATCCTCTATCCTATCATATCCTCTGCCCTATCCAATCCTCTATCCTATCCTCTATCCGATTTTATCCTCTATCCTATCCTCTATCCTATCCGATCCTCTATCCTATCCTATCCTCTATCCTATCCTATCCTCTATCCTATCCTATCCTCCATCCTATCCCATCCTCTATCCTATCCTATCCTCTATCCTATCCTATCCTCTATCCTATCCTATCCTCTATCCTATCCTATCCTCTATCCTATCCTATCCTGTATCGTAGGCTATCCTCTATCGTCTCCTGTCCTCTATCCTATTGAATCCCCTATCCTATCCTCTATCGTCTCCTATCCTGTATCCTATCCAATCCCCTATCCGATCCTCTATCCTATCCTATCCTATCCTCTATCCTATCCTATCCTCTATCCTATTCTATAGTCTATCCTTTCCTCTATCCTATGCTCTATCCTATCCAATCCTCTATCCTCTCCTTTATCCCGTCCTATCCTCAATCCTATCCTATCCTCTATCCTAACATATCCTGTATCCTATCCTATCCTCTATCCTATCCTATCCTCAATCCTATCCTATCCTCTATCATATCCAATCCACTATCCTATCCTATCCTCTATCCTATCATATCCTCTGTCCTATCCAATCCCCTATCCTATCCTCTATTATATCCTATCCTCTATTATATCGTATCCTCTATCCTATCCTATCCTCCATCCTATCCTATCCTCTATCCTATCCTATCCTCAATCCTATCCTATCCACTATCCTATCCTATCCTGTATCCTATTCTATACTCTATACTATCCAATCCACAGTCCTATGCTATCCTATCCTCTATCCTATCATATCCTCTGCCCTATCCAATCCTCTATCCTATCCTCTATCCGATTTTATCCTCTATCCTATCCTCTATCCTATCCGATCCTCTATCCTATCCTATCCTCTATCCTATCCTATCCTCTATCCTATCCTATCCTCCATCCTATCCCATCCTCTATCCTATCCTATCCTCTATCCTATCCTATCCTCTATCCTATCCTATCCTCTATCCTATCCTATCCTCTATCCTATCCTATCCTGTATCGTATGCTATCCTCTATCGTCTCCTGTCCTCTATCCTATCCAATCCCCTATCCTATCCTCTATCGTCTCCTATCCTCTATCCTATCCAATCCCCTATCCGATCCTCTATCCTATCCTATCCTATCCTCAATCCTATCCTATCCTCTATCCTATCCTATCCTCTATCCTATTCTATAGTCTATCCTTTCCTCTATCCAATGCTCTATCCTATCCAATCCTCTATCCTCTCCTTTATCCCGTCCTATCCTCAATCCTATCCTATCCTCTATCCTAACATATCCTGTATCCTATCCTATCATCTATTCTATCCTATCCTCTATCCTATTATATACTCTATCCTATCCAATCCCCTATCCGATCCTCTATCCTATCCTAACCTCTATCCTATCCTATCCTCAATCCTATCCTATCCTCTATCCTATCCAATCCACTATCCTATCCTATCCTTTATCCTATCATATCCTCTGTCCTGTCCAATCCCCTATCCTATCCTCTATCCGATCCTATCCTCTATTATATCCTATCCTCTATCTTATCCTATCCTCCATCCTATATTATCCTCATTCCTATCCTATCCTCATTCCTATCCTATCCTCTATCCTATCCTATCCTCTATCCTATCCTATACTATCCTCTATCCTATCCTATACTATCCTCTATCCTATCCTATCCTCTATCCTATCCTATCCTCTATCCTATCCTATCCTCTATCCTATCCTCTATCCTATCCTATCCTCTATCCTATCCTATCCTCTATCCTATCCTATCCTCTATCCTATCCTATCCTCTATCCTATCCTATCCTCTATCCTATCCTATCCTCTATCCTATCCTATCCTCTATCCTATCCTATCCTCTATCCTATCCTATCCTCTATCCTATCCTATCCTCTATCCTATCCTATCCTATCCTCTATCCTATCCTATCCTCTATCCGATCCTATCCTCTATCGTATCCTATACCTTATCCTATCCAATCCCCTATCCTATCCTCTATCCTATCCTCTATCCTATACAATCCTCTATCCTATCCTATCCTCTATCCTATCCAATCACCTATCCGATCCTCCATCCTATCCTTTCCTCTATCCTATCCTATCCTCAATCCTATCCTATCCTCTATCCTATCCTATCCTCTATCCTATTCTATATTCTATCCTATCCTATCCTCTATCCTATCCTATCCTCTATCTTATCCTATCCTCTATCCTATGCTATCCTCTATCCTATCCTATCCTCTATCATATCCTATGCTCTATCCTATCCTATCCTCTATCCTATCCTATCCTCTATCGTCTCCTGTCCTCTATCCTATACAATCCCCTATCCTATCCTCTATCCTATCCTATCCTCTATCCTATACTAACCTCTATCCTATCTATCCTCTATCCTATACTATCCTCTATCTTATCCTATCCTCTATCCTATCCAATCACCTATCCAATGCTCTATCCTATCCTTTCCTCTATCCTATCCTATTCTCAATCCTACCCTTTCCTCTATCCTATCCTATCCTCTATTCTATCCTATCCTCTATCCTATCCTATCCTCTATCCTATACTATCCTCTATCCTATCCTATCCTCTATCCTATCCTATCCTGTATCCTATCCTATCCTATCCTCTATCCTATCCTATCCTCTATCGTCTCCTGTCCTCTATCCTATACAATCCCCTATCCTATCCTCTATCGTCTCCTATTCTCTATCCTATACAATCCCCTATCCTATCCTCTATCGTCTCCAATTGTCTATCCTATCCAATCCCCTATCCTATCCTCTATCCGATCCTATCCTCTATCTTATCCTATACTCTATCCTATCCAATCCCCTATCCTATCCTCTATCCTATCCTATCCTCTATCCTATACTATCCTCTATCCTATCCTATCCTCTATCCTATACTATCCTCTATCCTATCCTATCCTCTATCCTATCCTATACTGTATCCTATCCTATCCTCTATCCTATCCTATCCTCTATCGTCTCCTGTCCTCTATCCTATACAATCCCCTATCCTATCCTCTGTCGTCTCCTATCCTCTATCCTATCCAATCCCCTATAATATCCTCTATCGTCTCCTATCCTCTATCCTGTCCAATCCCCTATCCTATCCTCTATCCGATCCTAACCTCTATCGTATCCTATACTCTATCCTATCCAATCCCCTATCCTATCCTATATCCTATCCTATCCTCTATCCTATACTATCCTCTATCCTATCCTATCCTCTATCCTATACTATCCTCTATCCTATCCTATCCTCTATCCTATCCAATAACCTATCCAATCCTCTATCCTATCCTTCCCTCTATCCTATCCTATCCCCAATCCTATCCTATCCTCTATCTTATCCTATCCTCTATCCTATTCTATAATCTATCCTATCCTATCCTCTATCCTATCCTATCCTCTATAATATCCTATCCTCTATCCTATCCTATACTCTATCCTATCCTATCCTCTATCCTATCCTATCCTCTATCCTATCCTATCCTCTATCCTATCCTATCCTCTATCCTATCCTATCCTCTATCCTATCCTATCCTCTATCCTATCCTATCCTCTATCCTATCCTATACTGTATCCTATCCTATCCTCTATCCTATCCTCTATCCTATCCTATCCTCTATCCTATCCTATCCTCTATCCTATCCTATACTGTATCCTATCCTATCCTCTATCCTATCCTATCCTCTATCGTCTCCTGTCCTCTATCCTATACAATCCCCTATCCTATCCTCTATCGTCTCCTATCCTCTATCCTATCCAATCCCCTATAATATCCTCTATCGTCTCCTATCCTCTATCCTATCCAATCCCCTATCCTTTCCCCTATCCGATCCTATCCTCTATCGTATCCTATACTCTATCCGATCGAATCCCCTATCCTATCCTCTATCCGATCCTATCCTCTAACCTATCCTATCCTCTATCCTATCCAATCCCCTATCCTATCCTCTATCCTATCCTATCATCTATCGTATCCTATCCTCTATCCTATCCTATCCTCTATCCTATCCTATCCTATCCTCTATCCTATCCTATCCTATCCTCTATCCTATCCTATCCTCTATCCTATCCAATCACCTATCCGATCCTCTATCCTATCCTTTACTCTATCCTATCCTATAATCAATCCTATCCTATCCTCTATCCTATCCTATCCTCTATCCTATCCTATCCTCTATCCTATCCTATCCTCTATCCTATCCTATCCTCTATCCTATCCTATCCTCTATCCTATCCTATCCTCTATCCTATCCTATAACCTATCCTATCCTATCCTATATCCTATCCTATCCTCTATCCTATCCAATCCCCTATCCTTTCCCCTATCCGATCCTATCCTCTATCGTATCCTATACTCTATCCTATCCAATCCCCTATCCTATCCTCTATCCGATCCTATCCTCTACCCTATCCTATCCTCTATCCTATCCAATCCCATATCCTATCCTCTATCCTATCCAATCCCATATCCTATCCTCTATGCTATCCTATCATCTATCGTATCCTATCCTCTATCCTATCCTATCCTCTATCCTATCCTATCCTCTATCCTATCCTGTCCTCTATCCTATACAATCCCCTATCCTATCCTCTATCGTCTCCTATCCTCTATCCTATCCAATCCCCTATAATATCCTCTATCGTCTCCTATCCTCTATCCTATACAATCCCCTATCCTATCCTCTATCCTATCCAATCCCCTATCCTTTCCCCTATCCGATCCTATCCTCTATCGTATCCTATACTCTATCCCATCGAATCCCCTATCCTATCCTCTATCCGATCCTATCCTCTAACCTATCCTATCCTCTATCCTATCCTATCATCTATCGTATCCTATCCTCTATCCTATCCTATCCTCTATCCTATCCTATCCTATCCTCTATCCTATCCAATCACCTATCCGATCCTCTATCCTATCCTTTACTCTATCCTATCCTATAATCAATCCTATCCTATCCTCTATCCTATCCTATCCTCTATCCTATTCTATACTCGATCCTATCCTATTATCTATCCTATCCTATCCTCTATCCTATCCTATCCTCTATCCTATCCTATCCTATCCTCCATCCTATCCTATAATCTATCCTATCCTATCCTATATCCTATCCTATCCTCTATCCTATCCAATCCCCTATCCTTTCCCCTATCCGATCCTATCCTCTATCGTATCCTATACTCTATCCTATCCAATCCCCTATCCTATCCTCTATCCGATCCTATCCTCTACCCTATCCTATCCTCTATCCTATCCAATCCCCTATCCTATCCTCTATCCTATCCTATCATCTATCGTATCCTATCCTCTATCCTATACTATCCTCTATCCTATCCTATCCTCTATCCTATACTATCCTCTATCCTATCCTATCCTCTATCCTATCCAATAACCTATCCAATCCTCTATCCTATCCTTTCCTCGATCCTATCCTATCCTCAATCCTATCCTATCCTCTATCTTATCCTATCCTCTATCCTATTCTATAGTCTATCCTATCCTATCCTCTATCCTATCCTATCCTCTATCCTATCCTATCCTCTATCCTATCCTATACTGTATGCTATCCTATCCTCTATCCTATCGTATCCTCTATCGCCTCCTGTCCTCTATCCTATACAATCCCCTATCCTATCCTCTATCCTATCCTCTATCCTATCCTATCCTCTATCCTATCCTATCCTCTATCCTATCCTATCCTCTATAATATCCTATCCTCAATCCTATCCTATACTCTATCCTATCCTATCCTCTATCCTATCCTATCCTCTATAATATCCTATCCTCAATCCTATCCTATACTCTATCCTATCCTATCCTCTATCCTATCCTATCCTCTATCCTATCCAATCACCTATCCGATCCTCTATCCTATCCTTTACTCTATCCTATCACCAATCCTATCCTATCCTCTATCCTATCCTATCCTCTATCCTATTCTATACTCGATCCTATCCTATTATCTATCCTATCCTATCCTCTATCCTATCCTATCCTCTATCCTATCCTATCCTCTATCCTATCCTATCCTCTATCCTATCCTATAACCTACCCTATCCTATCCTATATCCTATCCTATCCTCTATCCTATCCAATCCCCTATCCTTTCCCCTATCCGATCCTATACTCTATCGTATCCTATCCTCTATCCTATTCTATAGTCTATCCTATCCTATCCTCTATCCTATCCTATCCTCTATCATATCCTATCCTCTATCCTATCCTATCCTCTATCCTATCCTATACTGTATGCTATCCTATCCTCTATCCTATCGTATCCTCTATTGTCTCCTGTCCTCTATCCTATACAATCCCCTATCCTATCCTCTATCCTATCCTCTATCCTATCCTATCCTCTATCCTATCCTATCCTCTATCCTATCCTATCCTCTATAATATCCTATCCTCAATCCTATCCTATACTCTATCCTATCCTATCCTCTATCCTATCCTATCCTCTATCCTATCCAATCACCTATCCGATCCTCTATCCTATCCTTTACTCTATCCTATCACCAATCCTATCCTATCCTCTATCCTATCCTATCCTCTATACTATTCTATACTCGATCCTATCCTATTATCTATCCTATCCTATCCTCTATCCTATCCTATCCTCTATCCTATCCTATCCTCTATCCTATCCTATCCTCTATCCTATCCTATCCTCTATCCTATCCTATCCTATATCCTATCCTATCCTCTATCCTATCCAATCCCCTATCCTTTCCCCTATCCGATCCTATACTCTATCGTATCCTATCCTCTATCCTACCCAATCCCCTATCCTATCCTCTATCCTATCCTATCATCTATCGTATCCTATCCTCTATCCTATACTATCCTCTATCCTATCCTATCCTCTATCCTATACTATCCTCTATCCTATCCTATCTATCCTATCCAATAACCTATCCAATCCTCTATCCTATCCTTTCCTCGATCCTATCCTATCCTCAATCCTATCCTATCCTCTATCTTATCCTATCCTCTATCCTATTCTATAGTCTATCCTATCCTATCCTCTATCCTATCCTCTATCCTATCCTATCCTCTATCCTATCCTATACTGTATGCTATCCTATCCTCTATCCTATCCTATCCTCTATCGTCTCCTGTCCTCTATCCTATACAATCCCCTATCCTATCCTCTATCCTATCCTCTATCCTATCCTATCCTCTATCCTATCCTATCCTCTATCCTATCCTATCCTCTATCCTATCCTATCCTCTATAATATCCTATCCTCTATCCTATCCTATACTCTATCCTATACTATCCTCTATCCTATCCTATCCTCTATCCTATCCAATCACCTATCCGATCCTCTATCCTATCCTTTACTCTATCCTATCCTATAATCAATCCTATCCTATCCTCTATCCTATCCTATCCTCTATCCTATTCTATACTCGATCCTATCCTATTATCTATCCTATCCTATCCTCTATCCTATCCTATCCTCTATCCTATCCTATCCTCTATCCTATCCTATCCTCTATCCTATCCTATCCTCTATCCTATTCTACCCTCTATCCTATCCTATCCAATCCCCTATCCTATCCTCTATCGTATCCTATCCTCTATCCTATCCTATCCTCTATCCTATCCTATCCTCTATCCTATCCTATCCTCTATCCTATCCTCTCCTCTATCCTATCCTATCCTCCATCCTATCCTATCCTCTATCCTATCCTATCCTCTATCCTATCCTATCCTCTATCCTATCCTATCCTCTATCCTATCCTATCCTATCCTCTATCCTATCCTCTATCCTATCCTATCCTCTATCCTATCCTATTTTCTATCCTATCCTATCCTCCATCCTATCCAATCCTATATCCTATCCTATCCGCTATCCTATCCTATCCTCTATCCTATCCTATCCTCTATCCTATCCTATCCTCTATCCTATCCAATCCTCTATCCTATCCCCTATCCTATCCTCTATCCTATCCTCTATCCTATCCCCTATCCTATCCTCTATCCTATCCTCTATCCTATCCTCTATCCTATCCTATCCTCAATCCTATCCTATCCTCTATCCTATATTATCCAATATCCTATCCTCTATCCTATCCTATCCTCAATCCTATCCTATCCTCTATCCTATATTATCCACTATCCTATCCTGTTCTCTAACCTATCGTATCAACTATTCTATCCATTCCCCTATCCTATCCTCTATTCTATCCTCTACCCTATCCTCTATCCTATACTATCCTCATTCCTATCCTATCCTCTATCCTATCCTATCCTCTATCCTATCCTATCCTCTATCCTATACTATCATCTGTCCTATCCTATCCTCTATAATATCCTATCCTCTATGCTATCCTATCCTCTATCCAATCCTATCCTCTATCCTATCCTATCCTCTATCCTATCCTATCCTCTATCCTATCCAATCCTCTATCCTATCCCCTATCCTATCCTCTATCCTATCCTCTATCCTATCCTCTATCCTATCCTATCCTCAATCCTATCCTATCCTCTATCCTATCCTATCCTCTATCCTATCCTATCCTCTATCCTATCCAATCCTCTATCCTATCCCCTATCCTATCCTCTATCCTATCCTCTATCCTATCCAATCCTCTATCCTATCCCCTATCCTATCCTCTATCCTATCCTCTATCCTATCCTCTATCCTATCCTATCCTCAATCCTATCCTATCCTCTATCCTATATTATCCAATATCCTATCCTCTATCCTATCCTATCCTCAATCCTATCCTATCCTCTATCCTATATTATCCACTATCCTATCCTGTTCTCTAACCTATCGTATCAACTATTCTATCCATTCCCCTATCCTATCCTCTATTCTATCCTCTACCCTATCCTCTATCCTATACTATCCTCATTCCTATCCTATCCTCTATCCTATCCTATCCTCTATCCTATCCTATCCTCTATCCTATACTATCATCTGTCCTATCCTATCCTCTATAATATCCTATCCTCTATGCTATCCTATCCTCTATCCAATCCTATCCTCTATCCTATCCTATCCTCTATCCTATCCTATCCTCTATCCTATCCAATCCTCTATCCTATCCCCTATCCTATCCTCTATCCTATCCTCTATCCTATCCTCTATCCTATCCTATCCTCAATCCTATCCTATCCTCTATCCTATCCTATCCTCTATCCTATCCTATCCTCTATCCTATCCTATCCTCAATCCTATCCTATCCTCTATCCTATATTATCCACTATCCTATCCTGTTCTCTAACCTATCGTATCAACTATTCTATCCATTCCCCTATCCTATCCTCTATTCTATCCTCTACCCTATCCTCTATCCTATACTATCCTCATTCCTATCCTATCCTCAATCCTATCCTATCCTCTATCCTATCCTATCCTCTATCCTATCCTATCCTCTATCCTATCCTATCCTCTATCCTATCCCCTATCCTATCCTCTATCCTATCCTCTATCCTATCCTCTATCCTATCCTATCCTCAATCCTATCCTATCCTCTATCCTATATTATCCAATATCCTATCCTCTATCCTATCCTATCCTCAATCCTATCCTATCCTCTATCCCATATTATCCACTATCCTATCCTGTTCTCTAACCTATCGTATCAACTATTCTATCCATTCCCCTATCCTATCCTCTATTCTATCCTCTACCCTATCCTCTATCCTATACTATCCTCATTCCTATCCTATCCTCAATCCTATCCTATCCTCTATCCTATCCTATCCTCTATCCTATCCTATCCTCTATCCTATCCTATCCTCTATCCTATCCCCTATCCTATCCTCTATCCTATCCTCTATCCTATCCTCTATCCTATCCTATCCTCAATCCTATCCTATCCTCTATCCTATATTATCCAATATCCTATCCTCTATCCTATCCTATCCTCAATCCTATCCTATCCTCTATCCCATATTATCCACTATCCTATCCTGTTCTCTAACCTATCGTATCAACTATTCTATCCATTCCCCTATCCTATCCTCTATTCTATCCTCTACCCTATCCTCTATCCTATACTATCCTCATTCCTATCCTATCCTCTATCCTATCCTATCCTCTATCCTATCCTATCCTCTATCCTATACTATCATCTGTCCTATCCTATCCTCTATAATATCCTATCCTCTATGCTATCCTATCCTCTATCCAATCCTATCCTCTATCCTATCCTATCCTCTATCCTATCCTATCCTCTATCCTATCCAATCCTCTATCCTATCCCCTATCCTATCCTCTATCCTATCCTCTATCCTATCCTCTATCCTATCCTATCCTCAATCCTATCCTATCCTCTATCCTATCCTATCCTCTATCCTATCCTATCCTCTATCCTATCCTATCCTCAATCCTATCCTATCCTCTATCCTATATTATCCACTATCCTATCCTGTTCTCTAACCTATCGTATCAACTATTCTATCCATTCCCCTATCCTATCCTCTATTCTATCCTCTACCCTATCCTCTATCCTATACTATCCTCATTCCTATCCTATCCTCAATCCTATCCTATCCTCTATCCTATCCTATCCTCTATCCTATCCTATCCTCTATCCTATCCTATCCTCTATCCTATCCTATCCTCTATCCTATCCTATCCTCTATCCTATCCTCTCCTCTATCCTATCCTATCCTCCATCCTATCCTATCCTCTATCCTATCCTATCCTCTATCCTATCCTATCCTCCATCCTATCCAATCCTATATCCTATCCCCTATCCTATCCTCTATCCTATCCTCTATCCTATCCTCTATCCTATCTTAGCCTCAATCCTATCCTATCCTCTATCCTATATTATCCACTATCCTATCCTGTTCTCTAACCTATCCTATCAATTATTCTATCCATTCCCCTATCCTATCCTCTATTCTATCCTCTACCCTATCCTCTATCCTATCCAATCCTCTATCCTATCCTATACTGTATGCTATCCTATCCTCTATCCTATCGTATCCTCTATCGTCTCCTGTCCTCTATCCTATACAATCCCCTATCCTATCCTCTATCCTATCCTCTATCCTATCCTATCCTCTATCCTATCCTATCCTCTATCCTATCCTATCCTCTATAATATCCTATCCTCAATCCTATCCTATACTCTATCCTATCCTATCCTCTATCCTATCCTATCCTCTATCCTATCCAATCACCTATCCGATCCTCTATCCTATCCTTTACTCTATCCTATCACCAATCCTATCCTATCCTCTATCCTATCCTATCCTCTATCCTATTCTATACTCGATCCTATCCTATTATCTATCCTATCCTATCCTCTATCCTATCCTATCCTCTATCCTATCCTATCCTCTATCCTATCCTATCCTCTATCCTATCCTTTAACCTATCCTATCCTATCCTATATCCTATCCTATCCTCTATCCTATCCAATCCCCTATCCTTTCCCCTATCCGATCCTATACTCTATCGTATCCTATCCTCTATCCTATTCTATAGTCTATCCTATCCTATCCTCTATCCTATCCTATCCTCTATCCTATCCTATCCTCTATCCTATCCTATCCTCTATCCTATCCTATCCTCTATCCTATCCTATCCTCTATCCTATCCTATACTGTATGCTATCCTATCCTCTATCCTATCGTATCCTCTATCGTCTCCTGTCCTCTATCCTATACAATCCCCTATCCTATCCTCTATCCTATCCTCTATCCTATCCTATCCTCTATCCTATCCTATCCTCTATCCTATCCTATCCTCTATAATATCCTATCCTCAATCCTATCCTATACTCTATCCTATCCTATCCTCTATCCTATCCTATCCTCTATAATATCCTATCCTCAATCCTATCCTATACTCTATCCTATCCTATCCTCTATCCTATCCTATCCTCTATCCTATCCAATCACCTATCCGATCCTCTATCCTATCCTTTACTCTATCCTATCACCAATCCTATCCTATCCTCTATCCTATCCTATCCTCTATCCTATTCTATACTCGATCCTATCCTATTATCTATCCTATCCTATCCTCTATCCTATCCTATCCTCTATCCTATCCTATCCTCTATCCTATCCTATCCTCTATCCTATCCTATCCTCTATCCTATCCTATCCTATATCCTATCCTATCCTCTATCCTATCCAATCCCCTATCCTTTCCCCTATCCGATCCTATACTCTATCGTATCCTATACTCTATCCTATCCAATCCCCTATCCTATCCTCTATCCTATCCAATCCCATATCCTATCCTCTATCCTATCCAATCCCATATCCTATCCTCTATCCTATCCTATCTTCTATCGTATCCTATCCTCTATCCTATCCTATCCTCTATCCTATCCTATCCTCTATCCTATCCTGTCCTCTATCCTATACAATCCCCTATCCTATCCTCTATCGTCTCCTATACTCTATCCTATCCAATCCCCTATAATATCCTCTATCGTCTCCTATCCTCTATCCTATCCAATCCCCTATCCTTTCCCCTATCCTATCCTATCATCTATCGTATCCTATCCTCTATCCTATCCTATCCTCTATCCTATCCTATCCTATCCTCTATCCTATCCTATCCTCTATCCTATCCAATCACCTATCCGATCCTCTATCCTATCCTTTACTCTATCCTATCCTATAATCAATCCTATCCTATCCTCTATCCTATCCTATCCTCTATCCTATTCTATACTCGATCCTATCCTATTATCTATCCTATCCTATCCTCTATCCTATACTATCCTCTATCCTATCCTATCCTCTATCCTATCCAATAACCTATCCAATCCTCTATCCTATCCTTTCCTCGATCCTATCCTATCCTCAATCCTATCCTATCCTCTATCTTATCCTATCCTCTATCCTATTCTATAGTCTATCCTATCCTATCCTCTATCCTATCCTATCCTCTATCCTATCCTATCCTCTATCCTATCCTATACTGTATGCTATCCTATCCTCTATCCTATCCTATCCTCTATCGTCTCCTGTCCTCTATCCTATACAATCCCCTATCCTATCCTCTATCCTATCCTCTATCCTATCCTATCCTCTATCCTATCCTATCCTCTATCCTATCCTATCCTCTATCCTATCCTATCCTCTATCCTATCCTATCCTCTATAATATCCTATCCTCTATCCTATCCTATACTCTATCCTATCCTATCCTCTATCCTATCCTATCCTCTATCCTATCCTATACTGTATCCTATCCTATCCTCTATCGTATCCTATCCTCTATCCTATCCAATCCCCTATCCTATCCTCTATCCTATCCTATCATCTATCGTATCCTATCCTCTATCCTATACTATCCTCTATCCTATCCTATCCTCTATCCTATACTATCCTCTATCCTATCCTATCTATCCTATCCAATAACCTATCCAATCCTCTATCCTATCCTTTCCTCGATCCTATCCTATCCTCAATCCTATCCTATCCTCTATCTTATCCTATCCTCTATCCTATTCTATAGTCTATCCTATCCTATCCTCTATCCTATCCTATACTCTATCCTATCCTATCCTCTATCCTATCCTATAACCTATCCTATCCTATCCTATATCCTATCCTATCCTCTATCCTATCCAATCCCCTATCCTTTCCCCTATCCGATCCTATCCTCTATCGTATCCTATACAATATCCTATCCAATCCCCTATCCTATCCTCTATCCGATCCTATCCTCTACCCTATCCAATCCTCTATCCTATCCAATCCCATATCCTATCCTCTATCCTATCCAATCCCATATCCTATCCTCTATCCTATCCTATCATCTATCGTATCCTATCCTCTATCCTATCCTATCCTCTATCCTATCCTATCCTCTATCCTATCCTGTCCTCTATCCTATACAATCCCCTATCCTATCCTCTATCGTCTCCTATCCTCTATCCTATCCAATCCCCTATAATATCCTCTATCGTCTCCTATCCTCTATCCTATCCAATCCCCTATCCTTTCCCCTATCCGATCCTATCCTCTATCGTATCCTATACTCTATCCGATCGAATCCCCTATCCTATCCTCTATCCGATCCTATCCTCTAACCTATCCTATCCTCTATCCTATCCAATCCCCTATCCTATCCTCTATCCTATCCTATCATCTATCGTATCCTATCCTCTATCCTATCCTATCCTCTATCCTATCCTATCCTATCCTCTATCCTATCCTATCCTCTATCCTATCCAATCACCTATCCGATCCTCTATCCTATCCTTTACTCTATCCTATCCTATAATCAATCCTATCCTATCCTCTATCCTATCCTATCCTCTATCCTATTCTATACTCGATCCTATCCTATTATCTATCCTATCCTATCCTCTATCCTATACTATCCTCTATCCTATCCTATCCTCTATCCTATCCAATAACCTATCCAATCCTCTATCCTATCCTTTCCTCGATCCTATCCTATCCTCAATCCTATCCTATCCTCTATCTTATCCTATCCTCTATCCTATTCTATAGTCTATCCTATCCTATCCTCTATCCTATCCTATCCTCTATCCTATCCTATCCTCTATCCTATCCTATACTGTATGCTATCCTATCCTCTATCCTATCCTATCCTCTATCGTCTCCTGTCCTCTATCCTATACAATCCCCTATCCTATCCTCTATCCTATCCTCTATCCTATCCTATCCTCTATCCTATCCTATCCTATATCCTATCCTATCCTCTATAATATCCTATCCTCTATCCTATCCTATACTCTATCCAATCCTATCCTCTATCCTATCCTATCCTCTATCCTATCCTATACTGTATCCTATCCTATCCTCTATCGTATCCTATCCTCTATCCTATCCAATCCCCTATCCTATCCTCTATCCTATCCTATCCTCTATCCTTTCCCATTCTCTATCCTATCCTCTATCCTATCCTATCCACTATCCTATCCTATCCTATCCTCTATCCTATCCAATCTTCTATAATATCCTATCCTCTATCCTATCCTATACTGTATCCTATCCTATCCTCTATCGTATCCTATCCTCTATCCTATCCAATCCCCTATCCTATCCTCTATCCTATCCTATCATCTATCGTATCCTATCCTCTATCCTATACTATCCTCTATCCTATCCTATCCTCTATCCTATACTATCCTCTATCCTATCCTATCTATCCTATCCAATAACCTATCCAATCCTCTATCCTATCCTTTCCTCGATCCTATCCTATCCTCAATCCTATCCTATCCTCTATCTTATCCTATCCTCTATCCTATTCTATAGTCTATCCTATCCTATCCTCTATCCTATCCTATCCTCTATCCTATCCTATCCTCTATCCTATCCTATAACCTATCCTATCCTATCCTATATCCTATCCTATCCTCTATCCTATCCAATCCCCTATCCTTTCCCCTATCCGATCCTATCCTCTATCGTATCCTATACAATATCCTATCCAATCCCCTATCGTATCCTCTATCCGATCCTATCCTCTACCCTATCCTATCCTCTATCCTATCCAATCCCATATCCTATCCTCTATCCTATCCAATCCCATATCCTATCCTCTATCCTATCCTATCATCTATCGTATCCTATCCTCTATCCTATCCTATCCTCTATCCTATCCTATCCTCTATCCTATCCTGTCCTCTATCCTATACAATCCCCTATCCTATCCTCTATCGTCTCCTATCCTCTATCCTATCCAATCCCCTATAATATCCTCTATCGTCTCCTATCCTCTATCCTATCCAATCCCCTATCCTTTCCCCTATCCGATCCTATCCTCTATCGTATCCTATACTCTATCCGATCGAATCCCCTATCCTATCCTCTATCCGATCCTATCCTCTAACCTATCCTATCCTCTATCCTATCCAATCCCCTATCCTATCCTCTATCCTATCCTATCATCTATCGTATCCTATCCTCTATCCTATCCTATCCTCTATCCTATCCTATCCTATCCTCTATCCTATCCTATCCTCTATCCTATCCAATCACCTATCCGATCCTCTATCCTATCCTTTACTCTATCCTATCCTATAATCAATCCTATCCTATCCTCTATCCTATCCTATCCTCTATCCTATTCTATACTCGATCCTATCCTATTATCTATCCTATCCTATCCTCTATCCTATACTATCCTCTATCCTATCCTATCCTCTATCCTATTCAATAACCTATCCAATCCTCTATCCTATCCTTTCCTCGATCCTATCCTATCCTCAATCCTATCCTATCCTCTATCTTATCCTATCCTCTATCCTATTCTATAGTCTATCCTATCCTATCCTCTATCCTATCCTATCCTCTATCCTATCCTATCCTCTATCCTATCCTATACTGTATGCTATCCTATCCTCTATCCTATCCTATCCTCTATCGTCTCCTGTCCTCTATCCTATACAATCCCCTATCCTATCCTCTATCCTATCCTCTATCCTATCCTATCCTCTATCCTATCCTATCCTATATCCTATCCTATCCTCTATAATATCCTATCCTCTATCCTATCCTATACTCTATCCAATCCTATCCTCTATCCTATCCTATCCTCTATCCTATCCTATACTGTATCCTATCCTATCCTCTATCGTATCCTATCCTCTATCCTATCCAATCCCCTATCCTATCCTCTATCCTATCCTATCCTCTATCCTTTCCCATTCTCTATCCTATCCTCTATCCTATCCTATCCACTATCCTATCCTATCCTATCCTCTATCCTATCCAATCTTCTATAATATCCTATCCTCTATCCTATCCTATCCTCTATCCTATCCTATCCTCTATCCTATCCTATCCTCTATCCTAGCCTATCCTCTATCCTATCCTATCCTCATTCCTATCCTATCCTCTATCCTATCCTATCCTCTGTCCTATCCAGTATCGTATCCTATCCTCTATCCTATCCAATCCTATATCCTATCCTCTATACACTCCAATCCTCTATCCTATCCAATCCTATATCCTATCCTCTATACACTCCAATCCTCTATCCTATCCTATCCTCTCTACTATCCACTATCGTATCCTCTCCTCTATCCTATCCAATCCTATATCCTATCCTCTATACACTCCAATCCTCTATCCTATCCTTTTCTCTATCCTATCCTATCCTCTATCCTATCCTATCCTCTATCCTATCCTATCCTCCATCCTATCCAATCCTATATCCTATCCTATCATCTATCCTATCCTATCCTCTATCCTATCCTATCCTCTATCCTATCCTATCCTCTATCCTACCCAATCCTCTATCCTATCCTATCCTCTATCCAATCCTATCCTCTATCCTATCCTATCCTCTATCCTATCCAATCCTCTTTCCTATCCTGTCCTCTATCCTATCCTATCCTCTATCCTATCCTATCCTCTATCCTATCTTATCCTATCCTCTATCCTATCCTATCCTCTATCCTATCCTATCCTCTATCCAATCCTATCCTCTATCCTATCCTATTCTCTATCCTATCCTATCCTCTATCCTATCCTATCCTCTATCCTATCCTCTCCTCTATATTATCCTATCCTCCATCCTATCCTATCCTCTATCCTATCCTATCCTCTATCCTATCCTATCCTCCATCCTATCCAATCCTATATCCTATCCTATCATTTATCCTATCCTATCCTCTATCCTATCCTATCCTCTATCCTATCCTATCCTCTATGCTATCCAATCCTCTATCCTATCCTATCCTCTATCCAATCCTATCCTCTATCCTATCCTATCCTCTATCCTATCCTATCCGCTATCATATCCTATCCTCTATCCTATCCTATCCTCTATCCTATCCTATCCTCTATCCTATCCAATCCTCTATCCTATCCCCTATCCTATCCTCTATCCTATCCTCTATCCAATCCTCTATCCTATCCTATCCTCTATCCAATCCTATCCTCTATCCTATCCTATCCTCCATCCTATCCTATCCTCCATCCTATCCAATCCTATATCCTATCCTATCCGCTATCATATCCAATCCTCTATCCTATCCTGTCCTGTATCCTATCCTATCCTCTATCCTATCCTATCCTCCATCCTATCCAATCCTATATCCTATCCTATCCGCTATCATATCCTATCCTCTATCCTATCCTATCCGCTATCCTATCCAATCCTCTATTCTATCCCTGATCCTATCCTCTATCCTATCCTATCCCCTATCCTATCCTATCCTCTATCCTATCCTATCCTCTATCCTATCCTATCCTCTATCCTATCCTAACCTCTATCCTGGCCTATCCTCTATCCTATCCTATCCTCATTCCTATCCTATCCTCTATCCTATCCTATCCTCTGTCCTATCCACTATCGTATCCTATCCTCTATCCTATCCAATCCTATATCCTATCCTCTATACACTCCAATCCTCTATCCTATCCTGTCCTCTATCCTATCCTATCCTCTATCCTATCCTATCCTCTATAATATCCTATCCTCTATCCTATCCTATCCTCTATCCTATCCTATCCTCTATCCTATCCTATCCTCTATCCAATCCTATCCTCTATCCTACCCTATCCTCTATCCTATCCTATCCTCTATCCTATCCTATCCTCTATCCTATCCTCTCCTCTATCCTATCCTATCCTCCATCCTATCCTATCCTCTATCCTATCCTATCCTCTATCCTATCCTATCCTCCATCGTATCCAATCCTATATCCTATCCTATCCGCTATCCTATCCTATCCTCTTTCCTATCCTATCCTCTATCCTATCCTATCCTCTATCCTATCCAATCCTCTATCCTATCCTATCCTCTATCCTAGCCTATCCTCTATCCTATCCTATCCTCATTCCTATCCTATCCTCTATCCTATCCTATCCTCTATCCTATCCTATCCTCTATCCTATCCTATCCTCTATCCTATCCTATCCTCTATCCTAGCCTATCCTCTATCCTATCTTATCCTCATTCCTATCCTATCCTCTATCCTATCCTATCCTCTGTCCTATCCACTATCGTATCCTATAATCTATCCTATCCAATCCTATATCCTATCCTCTATACACTCCAATCCTCTATCCTATCCAATCCTATATCCTATCCTCTATACACTCCAATCCTCTATCCTATCCTATCCTCTCTCCTATCCACTATCGTACCCTCTCCTCTATTATATCCAATCCTATATCCTATCCTCTATACACTCCAATCCTCTATCCTATCCTATCCTCTATCCTATCCTATCCTCCATCCTATCCTATCCTCCATCCTATCCAATCCTATATCCTATCCTATCCGCTATCATAT
The DNA here is from genome assembly GCF_050948215.1 of Halictus rubicundus. Classification (NCBI taxonomy): domain Eukaryota; kingdom Metazoa; phylum Arthropoda; class Insecta; order Hymenoptera; family Halictidae; genus Halictus; species Halictus rubicundus. The sequence continues at coordinate 221,893 of NW_027488696.1, forward strand.
CCTATCCTCTATCCTATCCTATCCGCTATCATATCCTATCCTCTATCCTATCCTATCCTCTATCCTATCCTATCCTCTATCCTATCCAATCCTCTATCCTATCCCCTATCCTATCCTATCCTCCATCCTATCATATCCTCCATCCTATCCAATCCTATATCCTATCCTATCCGCTATCATATCCAATCCTCCATCCTATCCTGTCCTCTATCCTATCCTATCCTCTATCCTATCCGATCCTCTATAATATCCTATACTCTATCCTATCCTATCCTCTATCCTATCCTATCCTCTATCCTATCCTATCCTCTATCCTATCCTATCCCCTATCAAATCCTATCCTCTATCCTATCCTATCCTCTATCCTATCCTATCCTCTATCCTATCCTATCCTGTATCCTATCCTATCCTGTATCCTATCCTATCCTCTATCCTATCCTATCCTCTATCCTATCCTCTATCCTATCCTCTATCCTATCCTCTCCTCTATCCTATCCTATCCTCCATCCTATCCTATCCTCTATCCTATCCTATCCTCTATCCTATCCTATCCTCCATCCTATCCAATCCTATATCCTATCCTATCCGCTATCCTATCCTATCCTCTATCCTATCCTATCCTCCATCCTATCCTATCCTCTATCCTATCCAATCCTCTATCCTATCCCCTATCCTATCCTGTATCCTATCCTGTACCCAATCCTCTATCCTATCCTATCTTCTCTCCTATCCACTATCGTATCCTCTCCTCTATCCTATCCAATCCTATATCCTATCCTCTATACACTCCAATCCTCTATCCTATCCTATCCTCTATCCTATCCTCTATCCTATCCTCTCCTCTATCCTATCCTATCCTCCATCCTATCCTATCCTCTATCCTATCCTATCCTCTATCCTATCCTATCCTCCATCCTATCCAATCCTCTATCCTATCCTATCCTCTATCCTATCCTATCCTCTATCCTATCCTATCCTCTATCCAATCCTATCCTCTATCCTATCCTATCCTCTATCCTATCCTATCCTCTATCCTATCCTATCCTCTATCCTATCCTCTCCTCTATCCTATCCTATCCTCCATCCTATCCTATCCTCTATCCTAGCCTATCCTCTATCCTATCCTATCCTCATTCCTATCCTATCCTCTATCCTATCCTATCCTCTATCCTATCCTATCCTCTATCCTATCCTATCCTCTTTCCTATCCTATCCTCTATCCTATCCTATCCTCTATCCTATTGAATCCTCTATCCTATCCTATCCTCTATCCTAGCCTATCCTCTATCCTATCCTATCCTCATTCCTATCCTATCCTCTATCCTATCCTATCCTCTATCCTATCCTATCCTCTATCCTATCCTATCCTCTATCCTATCCTATCCTCTATCCTAGCCTATCCTCTATCCTATCTTATCCTCATTCCTATCCTATCCTCTATCCTATCCTATCCTCTGTCCTATCCACTATCGTATCCTATAATCTATCCTATCCAATCCTATATCCTATCCTCTATACACTCCAATCCTCTATCCTATCCAATCCTATATCCTATCCTCTATACACTCCAATCCTCTATCCTATCCTATGCTCTCTCCTATCCACTATCGTACCCACTCCTCTATTATATCCAATCCTATATCCTATCCTCTATACACTCCAATCCTCTATCCTATCCTATCCTCTATCCTATCCTATCCTCTATCCTATCCTATCCTCTATCCAATCCTATCCTCTATCCTATCCTATCCTCCATCCTATCCTATCCTCCATCCTATCCAATCCTATATCCTATCCTATCCGCTATCATATCCTATCCTCTATCCTATCCTATCCGCTATCATATCCTATCCTCTATCCTATCCTATCCTCTATCCTATCCTATCCTCTATCCTATCCAATCCTCTATCCTATCCCCTATCCTATCCTATCCTCCATCCTATCCTATCCTCCATCCTATCCAATCCTATATCCTATCCTATCCGCTATCATATCCAATCCTCCATCCTATCCTGTCCTCTATCCTATCCTATCCTCTATCCTATCCGATCCTCTATAATATCCTATACTCTATCCTATCCTATCCTCTATCCTATCCTATCCTCTATCCTATCCTATCCTCTATCCTATCCTATCCCCTATCAAATCCTATCCTCTATCCTATCCTATCCTCTATCCTATCCTATCCTCTATCCTATCCTATCCTGTATCCTATCCTATCCTGTATCCTATCCTATCCTCTATCCTATCCTATCCTCTATCCTATCCTCAATCCTATCATCTATCCAATCCTATCCTCTATCCTATCCTATCCTCTATCCTATCCTATCCTCTATCCTATCCTCTCCTCTATCCTATCCTATCCTCCATCCTATCCTATCCGCTATCATATCCAATCCTCTATCCTATCCTGTCCTCTATCCTATCCTATCCACTATCCTATCCGATCCTCTATAATATCCTATCCGCTATCCTATCCTATCCTCTATCCTATCCTATCCTCTATCCTATCCTATCCTCTATCCTATCCTATCCTCTATCCTATCCTATCCTCTATCCTATCCTATCCTCTATCCTATATCCTATCCTATCCTCTATCCTATCCTATCCTCTATCCTATTCTATATTCTATCCGATCCTATCCGATCCTCTATCTTATCCTATCCTCTATCCTATCCTATCCTCATTCCTATCCTATCTTCTATCCTATCCTATCCTCTATCCTGTTCTATACTCTACCCTATCCTATCCGCTATCCTATCCTATCCTCCATCCTATCCTATCCTCTATCCTATAGAATCCTATATCCTATCCTATCCGCTATCCTGTCATACCCTCTATCCTATAATATCACCTATTCTATACAATCCTCTATCCTATCCCCTATCCTATCCTATCCTCTATCCTGTCCACTATCGTATCCTATCCTCCATCCTATCCAATCCTATTTCCTATCCTCTATCTAATCCAATCCTCTATCCTATCCTATCCTCTATCCTATCCTATCCTCTATCCTATCCTATCCTCTGTCCTATCCTATCCTCTATCCTATCCTATCCTCCATCCTATCCAATACTATATCCTGTCCTATCCGCTATTCTATCCTATCCTCTATCCTATCCTATCCTCTATCCTATCCTATCCTCTATCCTATCCAATCCTCTATCCTATCCCCTATCCTATCCTCTATCCTATCCTCTATCCTATCCACTATCATATCCTATCCTCAATCCTATCCTATCCTCTATCCTATCCTATCCTCTATCCTATCCAATCCCCTTTCCTTTCCTCTATTCGATCCTCTCCTCTATAATATCGAATCCTCTATCCTATCCGGTGCTCTATCCTATAATATCATCCATCCTATCCTATTCTCTATCCTATCGTATCCTCTATCCTATCCAATCCCCTATCCTATCCTCTATCTTATCCTATCCTCTATCCTATCCTATCCTCATTCCTATCCTATCCTCTATCCTATCCTATCCTCTATCCTATTCGATACTCTACCCTATCCTATCCGCTATCCTATGCTATCCTCTATCCTATCCATCCCCTATCCTAGGCTCTATCCGATCATATCCTATCCTCTATAATATCGTATCCTCTATCCTATCCTATCCTCTATCCTATCCAATCCCATATCCTATCCTATCCGCAATCCTGTCCTATCCTATATCCTATAATATCCCCTATCCTATCCAATCCCCTATCCTATCCTCTATCCAATCCTATCCTCTATCCTATCCTATCCTCTATCCTATCCTATCCTCTATCCTATCCTATCCTCTACCCTATCCTCTCCTCTATCCTATCCTATCCTCCATCCTGTCCTATCCTCTATCCTATCCTATCCTCTATCCTATCCTATCCTCCATCCTATCCAATCCTATATCCTATCCTATCATCTATCCTATCCTATCCTCTATCCTATCCTATCCTCTATCCTATCCTATCCTCTATCCTATCCAATCCTCTATCCTATCCTATCCTCTATCCAATCCTATCCTCTATCCTATCCTATCCTCTATCCTATCCTATCCGCTATCATATCCTATCCTCTTTCCTATCCTATCCTCTATCCTATCCAATCCTCTATCCTATCCCCTATCCTATCCTCTATCCTATCCTCTATCCAATCCTCTATCCTATCCTATCCTCTATCCTATCCTATCCTCTATCGTTTCCTATCCTCTATCGTATAATATCCTCAATCCTATCCTATCCTCTATCCTATCCTATCCTCTATCCTATTCTACACTCTACCCTATCCTATCCGCTATCCTATCCTATCCTCCATCCCATCCTATCCTCTATCCTATCCAATCCTATATCCTATCCTATCCGCTTTCCTGTCCTACCCTCTATCCTATAATATCACCTATTCTATACAATCCTCTATCCTGTCCTCTATCCTATCCTATCCTCTGTCCTATCCACTATCGTATAATATCCTCTATCGTATCCAATCCTATATCCTATCCTCTATACACTCCAATCCTCTAACCTGTCCTATCCTCTATCCTATCCTATCCTCTATCCTCTATCCTATCCTCTATCCTATCCTATCCTCTATCCTATCCAATCCTCTATCCTATCGTATCCTCTATCCTATCCTATCCTCTATCCAATCCTATCCTCTATCCTATCCTATCCTCTATCCTATCCTATCCTCTATCCTATCCAATCCTCTATCCTATCCTATCCTCTATCCTATCCTATCCTCTATCCTATCCTATCCTCTGTCCTATCCTATCCTCTATAATATCCTATCCTCTATCCTATCCTATCCTCTATCCTATCCTATCCTCTATCCTATCCTATCCTCTATCCTCTCCTCTCCTCTATCCTATCCTATCCTCCATCCTATCCTATCCTCTATCCTATCCTATCCTCTATCCTATCCTATCCTATCCTATCCTATCCTATCCTCTATCCTATCCTATCCTCTATCGTCTCCAGTCCTCTATCCTATACAATCCCCTATCATATCCTCTATCGTCTCCTATCCTCTATCCTATCCAATCCCCTATCCTATCCTCAATCTTATCCTATCCTCTATCCTATCCTATCCTCATTCCTATCCTATCCTCTATCCTATCCTATCCTCTATCCTATTCTATACTCTACCCTATCCTATCTGCTATCCTATGCTATCCTCTATCCTATCCATCCCCTATCCTATGCTCTATCCGATCATATCCTATCCTCTATAATTTCGTATCCTCCATCCTATCCTATCCTCTATCCTATCCTATCCTCTATCCTATAATATCCCCTATCCTATCCAATCCTCTATCCTATCCTCTATCCTATCCTATATCCTATCCTATCCTCTATCCTATCCAATCCCCTTTCCTTTCCTCTATTCGATCCTCACCTCTATAATATCGAATCCTCTATCCTATCGGGTGCTCTATCCTATAATATCATCCATCCTATCCTATTCTCTATCCTATCGTATCCTCTATCCTATCCAATCCCCTATCCTATCCTCTATCTTATCCTATCATCTATCCTATCCTATCCTCATTCCTATCCTATCCTCTATCCTATCCTATCCTCTATCCTATTCGATACTCTACCCTATCCTATCCGCTATCCTATGCTATCCTCTATCCTATCCATCCCCTATCCTATGCTCTATCCGATCATATCCTATCCTTTATAATATCGTATCCTCTATCCTATCCTATCCTCTATCCTATCCAATCCCATATCCTATCCTATCCGCAATCCTGTCCTATCCTATATCCTATAATATCCCCTATCCTATCCAATCCTCTATCCTATCCTCTATCCTATCCTCTATCCTATCCTATCCTCTATCCTATCCAATCCCCTTTCCTTTCCTCTATTCGATCCTCTCCTCTATAATATCGAATCCTCTATCCTATCCGGTGCTCTATCCTATAATATCATCCATCCTATCCTATTCTCTATCCTATCGTATCCTCTATCCTATCCAATCCCCTATCCTATCCTCTATCTTATCCTATCCTCTATCCTATCCTATCCTCATTCCTATCCTATCCTCTATCCTATCCTATCCTCTATCCTATTCGATACTCTACCCTATCCTATCCGCTATCCTATGCTATCCTCTATCCTATCCATCCCCTATCCTAGGCTCTATCCGATCATATCCTATCCTCTATAATATCGTATCCTCTATCCTATCCTATCCTCTATCCTATCCAATCCCATATCCTATCCTATCCGCAATCCTGTCCTATCCTATATCCTATAATATCCCCTATCCTATCCAATCCGCTATCCTATCCTCTATCCAATCCTATCCTCTATCCTATCCTATCCTCTATCCTATCCTATCCTCTATCCTATCCTATCCTCTACCCTATCCTCTCCTCTATCCTATCCTATCCTCCATCCTGTCCTATCCTCTATCCTATCCTATCCTCTATCCTATCCTATCCTCCATCCTATCCAATCCTATATCCTATCCTATCATCTATCCTATCCTATCCTCTATCCTATCCTATCCTCTATCCTATCCTATCCTCTATCCTATCCAATCCTCTATCCTATCCTATCCTCTATCCAATCCTATCCTCTATCCTATCCTATCCTCTATCCTATCCTATCCGCTATCATATCCTATCCTCTTTCCTATCCTATCCTCTATCCTATCCAATCCTCTATCCTATCCCCTATCCTATCCTCTATCCTATCCTCTATCCTATCCTATCCTCTATCCTATCCAATCCCCTTTCCTTTCCTCTATTCGATCCTCTCCTCTATAATATCGAATCCTCTATCCTATCCGGTGCTCTATCCTATAATATCATCCATCCTATCCTATTCTCTATCCTATCGTATCCTCTATCCTATCCAATCCCCTATCCTATCCTCTATCTTATCCTATCCTCTATCCTATCCTATCCTCATTCCTATCCTATCCTCTATCCTATCCTATCCTCTATCCTATTCGATACTCTACCCTATCCTATCCGCTATCCTATGCTATCCTCTATCCTATCCATCCCCTATCCTAGGCTCTATCCGATCATATCCTATCCTCTATAATATCGTATCCTCTATCCTATCCTATCCTCTATCCTATCCAATCCCATATCCTATCCTATCCGCAATCCTGTCCTATCCTATATCCTATAATATCCCCTATCCTATCCAATCCCCTATCCTATCCTCTATCCAATCCTATCCTCTATCCTATCCTATCCTCTATCCTATCCTATCCTCTATCCTATCCTATCCTCTACCCTATCCTCTCCTCTATCCTATCCTATCCTCCATCCTGTCCTATCCTCTATCCTATCCTATCCTCTATCCTATCCTATCCTCCATCCTATCCAATCCTATATCCTATCCTATCATCTATCCTATCCTATCCTCTATCCTATCCTATCCTCTATCCTATCCTATCCTCTATCCTATCCAATCCTCTATCCTATCCTATCCTCTATCCAATCCTATCCTCTATCCTATCCTATCCTCTATCCTATCCTATCCGCTATCATATCCTATCCTCTTTCCTATCCTATCCTCTATCCTATCCAATCCTCTATCCTATCCCCTATCCTATCCTCTATCCTATCCTCTATCCAATCCTCTATCCTATCCTATCCTCTATCCAATCCTATCCTCTATCCTATCCTATCCTCCATCCTATCCTATCCTCCATCCTATCCAATCCTATATCCTATCCTATCCGCTATCATATCCAATCCTCTATCCTATCCTGTCCTCTATCCTATCCTATCCTCTATCCTATCCCATCCTCTATAATATCCTATCCTCTATCCTATCCTATCCTCTATCCTATCCTATCCTCTATCCTACCCTCTCCTCTTTCCTATCCTATCCTCCATCCTATCCTATCCTCTATAGTATCCTATCCTCTATCCTATCCTATCCTCCATCCTATCCAATCCTATATCCTATCCTATCCGCTATCATATCCTATCCTCTATCCTATCCTATCCAATCCTCTATTCTATCCCCTATCCTATCCTCTATCCTATCCTATCCTCTATCCTATCCTATCCTCTATCCTATCCTATCCTCTATCCTATCCTATCCTCTATCCTATCCTATCCTCTATCCTATCCTAACCTCTATCCTAGCCTATCCTCTATCCTATCCTATCCTCATTCCTATCCTATCCTCTATCCTGTCCTATCCTCTGTCCTATCCACTATCGTATCCTATCCTCTATCCTATCCAATCCTATATCCTATCCTCTATACACTCCAATCCTCTATCCTATCCTGTCCTCTATCCTATCCTATCCTCTATCCTATCCTATCCTCTATAATATCCTATCCTCTATCCTATCCTATCCTCTATCCTATCCTATCCTCTATCCTATCCTATCCTCTATCCTATCCTATCCTCTATCCAATCCTATCCTCTATTCTATCCTATCCTCTATCCTATCCTATCCTATCCACTATCCTGTCCTATCATCTATCGTCTCCAGTCCTCTATCCTATACAATCCCCTATCATATCCTCTATCGTCTCCTATCCTCTATCCTATCCAATCCCCTATCCTATCCTCTATCTTATCCTATCCTCTATCCTATCCTATCCTCATTCCTATCCTATCCTCTATCCTATCCTATCCTCTGTCCTATCCAATCCTATATCCTATCCTATCCGCTATCCTGTCCTACCCTCTATACTATAATATCACCTATTCTATCCAATCCTCTATCCTATCCTCTATCCTATCCTATCCTCTGTCCTATCCACTATCGTATAATATCCTCTATCCTATCCTATCCTCATTCCTATCCTATCCTCTATCCTATCCTATCCTCTGTCCTATCCAATCCTATATCCTATCCTATCCGCTATCCTGTCCTACCCTCTATACTATAATATCACCTATTCTATCCAATCCTCTATCCTATCCTCATTCCTATCCTATCCTCTATCCTATAATATCCACAATCCTATCCTATCCTCTATCCTATCCAATCCTATATCCTATCCTATCCGCTAACCTGTCCTACCCTCTATACTATAATATCACCTATTCTATCCAATCCTCTATCCTATCCTCTATCCTATCCTATCCTCTGTCCTATCCACTATCGTATAATATCCTCTATCCTATCCAATCCTATATCCTATCCTCTATACACTCCAATCCTCTATCCTATCCTATCCTCTCTCCTATCCACTATCGTACCCTCTCCTCTATCCTATCCAATCCTATATCCTATCCTCTATACACTCCAATCCTCTATCCTATCCTATCCTCTATCCAATCCTATCCTCTATCCTATCCTATCCTCCATCCTATCCTATCCTCCATCCTATCCAATCCTATATCCTATCCTATCCGCTATCATATCCTATCCTCTATCCTATCCTATCCGCTATCGTATCCTATCCTCTATCCTATCCTATCCTCTATCCTATCCTATCCTCTATCCTATCCAATCCTCTATCCTATCCCCTATCCTATCCTATCCTCCATCCTATCCTATCCTCCATCCTATCCAATCCTATATCCTATCCTATCCGCTATCATATCCAATCCTCTATCCTATCCTGTCCTCTATCCTATCCTATCCTCTATCCTATCCGATCCTCTATAATATCCTATCCTCTATCCTATCCTATCCTCTATCCTATCCTATCCTCTATCCTATCCTATCCTCTATCCTATCCTATCCTCTATCCTATCCTCTATCCTATCCTATCCTCTATCCTATCCTATCCTCTATCCTATCCTATCCTCTATCCTATCCTATCCTCCATCCTATCCTATCCTCTATCCTATAGAATCCTATATCCTATCCTATCCGCTATCCTGTCCTACCCTCTATCCTATAATATCACCTATTCTATACAATCCTCTATCCTATCCCCTATCCTATCCTATCCTCTATCCTGTCCACTATCGTATCCTATCCTCCATCCTATCCAATCCTATTTCCTATCCTCTATCTAATCCAATCCTCTATCCTATCCTATCCTCTATCCTATCCTATCCTCTTTCCTATCCTATCCTCTGTCCTATCCTATCCTCTATCCTATCATATCCTCCATCCTATCCAATACTATATCCTATCCTATCGGATATTCTATCCTATCCTCTATCCTATCCTATCCTCTATCCTATCCTATCCTCTATCCTATCCAATCCTCTATCCTATCACCTATCCTATCCTCTATTCTATCCTCTATCCTATCCACTATCCGATCCTATCCTCAATCCTATCCTATCCTCTATCCTATCCTATCCTCTATCCTACCCTATCCTCAATCCTATCCTATCCTCTATCCTATTCTATATTCTATCCGATCCTATCCGATCCTCTATCTTATCCTATCCTCTATCCTATCCTATCCTCATTCCTATCCTATCCTCTATCCTATCCTATCCTCTATCCTATTCTATACTCTACCCTATCCTATCCGCTATCCTATCCTATCCTCTATCCTATCCTATCCTCTATCCTATCCTATCCTCTATCCTATCCTATCCTCTATCCTATCCTATCCTCTATCCTATCCTATCCTCATTCCTATCCTATCCTCTATCCTATCCTATCCTCTGTCCTATCCAATCCTATATCCTATCCCATCCGCTATCCTATCCTCTATCCTATCCTATCCTATCCTCTATCCTGTCCTATCATCTATCGTCTCCAGTCCTCTATCCTATACAATCCCCTATCATATCCTCTATCGTCTCCTATCCTCTATCCTATCCAATCCCCTATCCTATCCTCTATCTTATCCTATCCTCTATCCTATCCTATCCTCATTCCTATCCTATCCTCTATCCTATCCTATCCTCTGTCCTATCCAATCCTATATCCTATCCCATCCGCTATCCTATCCTATCCTCTATCCTATCCAATCCTCTATCCTATCCTCTATCCTATCCTCTATCCTATCCTCTGTCCTATCCTATCCTCAATCCTATCCTATCCTCTATCCTATCCTATCCTCTATCCTATCCTATCCTCTATTCTATCCTCTTTCGTATCCTGTATCCTATCCTCTATCGTATCCTATCCTCTATCCTATCCTCTCCTCTATCCTATCCTATCCTCCATCCTATCCTATCCTCTATTCTATCCTATCCTCTATCCTATCCTATCCTATCCACTATCCTGTCCTATCATCTATCGTCTCCAGTCCTCTATCCTATACAATCCCCTATCATATCCTCTATCGTCTCCTATCCTCTATCCTATCCAATCCCCTATCCTATCCTCAATCCTATCCTATCCTCTATCCTATCCAATCCTATATCCTATCCTATCCGCTATCCTGTCCTACTCTCTATAATATAATATCACCTATTCTATCCAATCCTCTATCCTATCCTCTATCCTATCCTATCCTCTGTCCTATCCACTATCGTATAATATCCTCTATCCTATCCAATCCTATATCCTATCCTCTATACACTCCAATCCTCTATCCTATCCTATCCTCTATCCTATCCTATCCTCTATCCTATCCTATCCTCTATAATATCCTATCCTCTATCCTATCCTATCCTCTATCCTATCCTATCCTCTATCCTATCCTATCCTCTATCCTATCCTATCCTCTATAATATCCTATCCTCTATCCTACCCTATCCTCTATCCTATCCTATCTTCTATCCTATCCTATCCTCTATTCTATCCTATCCTCTATCCTATCCTATCCTCTATCCTATCCTATCCTCTATCCAATCCTATCCTCTATCCTATCCTATCCTCTATCCTATGCTATCCTCTATCCTATCCTGTCCTCTATCCTATCCTATCCTCTATCCTATCCTATCCTCTGTCCTATCCCATTCTCTATCCTATCCTCTATCCTATCCTATCCTCTATCCTATCCTATCCTATCCTCTATTCTATCCTCTATCCTATCCTCTATCCTATCCTATCCTCTATCCTTTCCCATTATCTATCGTATCCTCTATCCTTTCCCATTATCTATCGTATCCTCTATCCTATCCTATCCTCTATCCTATCCTATCCTATCCTCTATCCTATCGTATCCTCTATCCTATCCTATCCTCTATCCTATCCAATCCTATATCCTATCCCATCCGCTATCCTATCCTATCCTCTATCCTATCCTATACACTATCCTATCCTATCCTCTATCCTATCCAATACTCTATCCTATCCAATCCTCTATCCTATCCTCTATCCTATCGTATCCTCAATCCTATCCTATCGTCTACCCTATCCTATCCTCTATCCTATCCTCTATCCTATCCTATCCTCTATCCTATCCTATCCTCTATCCTATCCTATCCTCTATCCTATCCTATCCTCATTCCTATCCTATCCTCATTCCTATCCTATCCTCTATCCTATCCTATCCTCTATCCTATTCTATACTGTACCATATCCTATCCGCTATCCTATCCTATCCTCCATCCTATCCTATCCTCTATCCTATCCAATCCTATATCCAATCCTATCCGCTATCCTGTCCTACCCTCTATCCTATAATATCACCTATTCTATCCAATCCTCTATCCTATCCTCTATCCTATCCTATCCTCTGTCCTATCCACTATCGTATAATATTTCCTATCCTATCCAATCCTATATCCTATCCTCTATACACTCCAATCCTCTATCCTACCCTATCCTCTATCCTATCCTATCCTCTATCCTATCCTATCCTCTATCCTATCCTATCCTCTATCCTATCCTATCCTCTATCCAATCCCATCCTCTATCCTATCCTCTATCCTATCCTATCCTCTATCCTATGCTATCCTCTATCCTATCCTATCCTCTATCCTATCCTATCCTCTATCCTATCTTATCCTCTATCCTTTCCTATCCTCTGTCCTATCCTATCCTCTATAATATCCTATCCTCTATCCTATCCTCTCCTCTATCCTATCCTATCCTCTATCCTATCCTATCCTCTATCGTCTCCAGTCCTCTATCCTATACAATCCCCTATCATATCCTCTATCGTCTCCTATCCTCTATCCTATCCAATCCCCTATCCTATCCTCTATCTTATCCTATCCTCTATCCTACCCTATCCTCATTCCTACCCTATTCTCTATCCTATCCTATCCTCTGTCCTATCCAATCCTATATCCTATCCCATCCGCTATCCTATCCTATCCTCTATCCTATCCTATCCCCTATCCTATCCAATCCTCTATCCTATCCTCTATCCTATCCTATCCTCTGTCCTATCCACTATCGCATCCTATCCTCTATCCTATCCAATCCTATATCCTATCCTCTATACACTCCAATCCTCTATCCTATCCTATCCTCTATCCTATCCTATCCTCTATCCTATCCTATCCTCTATCCTATCCTATCCTCTATCCTATCCTATCCTCTATCCTATCCTATCCTCTATAATATCATATCCTCTATCCTATCCTATCCTCTATCCTATCCTATCCTCTATCCTACCCTATGCTCTATCCTATCCAATCCTCTATCCTATCCTATCCTCTATCCTATCCTATCCTCTATAATATCCTATCCTCTATCCTATCCTATCCTCTATCCTATCCTATCCTCTGTCCTATCCTATCCTCTATCCTCTCCTATCCTCTATCGTCTCCAGTCCTCTATCCTATACAATCCCCTATCATATCCTCTATCGTCTCCTACCCTCTATCCTATCAAATCCCCTATCCTATCCTCTATCTTATCCTATCCTCTATCCTATCCTATCATCATTCCTATCCTATCCTCTATCCTATCCTATCCTCCATCCTATCCTATCCTCTATCCTATCCAATCCTATATCCTATCCTATCCGCTATCCTGTCCTACCCTCTATCCTATAATATCACCTATTCTATCCAATCCTCTGTCCTATCCACTATCGTATAATATCCTCTATCCTATCCAATCCTATATCCTATCCTCTATACACTCCAATCCTCTATCCTACCCTATCCTCTATCCTATCCTATCTTCTATCCTATCCTACCCTCTATAATATCCTATCCTCTATCCTATCATATCCTCTATCCTATCCTATCCTCATTCCTATCGTATCCTCTATCCTATCCAATCCTCTATCCTATTCTATACTCTACCGTATCCTATCCGCTATCGTATCCTATCCTCTATCCTATCCTATCCTCTATCCTATCCTATCCTCTATCCTATCCTATCCTCTATCCTATCCTGTCCTCTATCCTATCCTATCCTATATCCTATGATATCCTCCATCCTATCCAATCCTATATCCTATCCTATCCGCTATCCTATCCTATCCTCTATCCTATCCTATCCTGTATCCTGTCCTATCCTCTATCCTATCCTATCCTCTATAATATCCTATCCTCTATCCTATCCTATCCTCTATCCTATCCTATCCTCTATGCTATCCTAACCTCTATCCTATCCTATCCTCTATCCTATCCTATCCTCTATCCTATCCTATCCTCTATCCTATCCTATCCTCTATCCTATCCTATCCTCTATCCTATCCTATCCTCTATCCTAGCCTATCCTCTATCCTATCGTATCCTCATTCCTATCCTATCCTCTATCCTATCATATCCTCTGTCCTATCCACTATCGTATCCTATCCTCTATCCTATCCAATCCTATATCCTATCCTCTATACACTCCAATCCTCTATCCTATCCAATCCTATATCCTATCCTCTATACACTCCAATCCTCTATCCTATCCTATCCTCTCTCCTATCCACTAGCGTATCCTCTCATCTATCCTATCCAATACTATATCCTATCCTCTATACACTCCAATCCTCTATCCTATCCTATCCTCTATCCAATCCTATCCTCTATCCTATCCTATCCTCTATCCTATCCTATCCTCCATCCTATCCTATCCTCTATCCTATCCTATCCTGTATCCTATCCTATCCTCCATCCTATCCAATCCTATATCCTATCCTATCCGCTATCATATCCTATCCTCTATCCTATCCTATCCTCTATCCTATCCTATCCTCTATCCTATCCAATCCTCTATCCTATCCCCTATCCTATCCTCTATCCTATCCCCTATCCTATCCAATCCTCTATCCTATCCTCTATCCTATCCTATCCTCTATTATATCCCATCCTCTATCCTATCCACTATCGTATCCTATTCTCTATCCTATCCTATCCTCCATCCTATCCTATCCTCTATCCTATCCTATCCTCTATCGTATCCTATCCTCTATCCTATCCAATCCCTTATCCTATCCTCTATCGTCTCCTATCCTCTATCGTCTCCTATCCTCTATCGTCTCCTATCCTCTATCCTATCCAATCCCCTATCCTATCCTCCATCCTATCCTATCATCTGTCCTATCCTATCCTCTATCCTATAATATCATCTATCCTATCCTATCCTCTATCCTGTTCTATTCTCTATCCTATTCTCTATCCTATCCTATCCTCTATCATCTCCTATCTTATATCCTGTCCAATCCCCTATCCTATCCTCTATCCTATATTATCCACTATCCTATCCTGTTCTCTAACCTATCGTATCAACTATCCTATCCATTTCCCTATCCTATCCTCTATTCTATCCTCTATCCTATCCTCTATCCTATCCTATCCTCTATCCTTTCCCATTCTCTATCCTATCCTCTATCCTATCCTATCCTCTGTCCTATCCACTATCGTATAATATCCTCTATCCTATACAATCCTATATCCTATCCTCTATACACTCCAATCCTCTATCCTATCCTATCCTCTATCCTATCCTATTCTCTATCCTATCCTATCCTGTATCCTATCCTATCCTGTATCCTATCCTATCCTCTATCCTATCCTATCCTCTATCCTATCCTATCCTCTATTCTATCCTATCCTCTATCCCATCCTATCCTCTATCGTCTCCAGTCCTCTATCCTATACAATCCCCTATCATATCCTCTATCGTCTCCTATCCTCTATCCTATCCAATCCCCTATCCTATCTTCTATCTTATCCTATCCTCTATCCTATCCTATCCTCATTCCTATCCTATCCTCTATCCTATCCTATCCTCTATCCTATTCGATACTCTACCCTATCCTATCCGCGTATCCTATGCTATCCTCTATCCTATCCATCCCCTATCCTATGCTCTATCCGATCATATCCTATCCTCTATAATTACGTATCCTCTATCCTATCCTATCCTCTATCCTATCCAATCCTATATCCTATCCTATCCGCAATCCTGTTCTATCCTCTATCCTATAATATCCCCTATCCTATCCAATCCTCTATCCTATCCTCTATCCTATCCTCTATCCTATCCTATCCTCTATCCTATCCAATCCCCTTTCCTTTCCTCTATTCGATCCTCTCCTCTATAATATCGAATCCTCTATCCTATCCGGTGCTCTATCCTATAATATCATCCATCCTATCCTATTCTCTATCCTATCGTATCAACTATCCTATCCAATCCCCTATCCTATCCTCTTTCCTATCCTCTATCCTATCGTCTATCCTATCCTATCCTCTATCGTATCCTATCCTCTATCCTATCCAATCCCCTATCCTATCCTCTATTCTATCCTCTACCCTATCCTCTATCCTATCCTATCCTCTATCCTTTCCCATTCTCTATCCTACCCTCTATCCTATCCTATCCACTATCCTATCCTATCCTATCCTCTATCCTATCCAATCTTCTATAATATCCTATCCTCTATCCAATCCTATCCTCTATCCTATCCAATCCTCTATCCTATCCCCTATCCTATCCTCTATCCTATCCTCTATCCTATCCTCTATCCTATCCTATCCTCAATCCTATCCTACCCTCTATCCTATATTATCCACTATCCTATCCTGTTCTCTAACCTATCGTATCAACTATTCTATCCATTCCCCTATCCTATCCTCTATTCTATCCTCTACCCTATCCTCTATCCTATCCTATCCTCTATCCTTTCCCATTCTCTATCCTATCCTCTATCCTATCCTATCCACTATCCTATCCTATCGTATCCTCTATCCTATCCTATCCTCTATCCTAGCCTATCCTCTATCCTATCCTATCCTCATTCCTATCCTATCCGCTATCCTATCCTATCCTCTATCCTATCCAATCCCCTATCCTATGCTCTATCCGATCATATCCTATCCTCTATAATTTCGTATCCTCTATCCTATCCTATCCTCTATCCTATCCAATCCCATATCCTATCCTACCCGCAATCCTGTCCTATCCTATATCCTATAATATCACCTATCCTATCCAATCCTCTATCCTATCCTCTATCCTATCCTATCCTCTATTATATCCCATCCTCTATCCTATCCACTATCGTATCCTATTCTCTATCCTATCCTATCCTCCATCCTATCCTATCCTCTATCCTATCCTATCCTCTATCGTATCCTATCCTCTATCCTATCCAATCCCTTATCCTATCCTCTATCGTCTCCTATCCTCTATCGTCTCCTATCCTCTATCCTATCCAATCCCCTATCCTATCCTCCATCCTATCCTATCATCTGTCCTATCCTATCCTCTATCCTATAATATCATCTATCCTATCCTATCCTCTATCCTGTTCTATTCTCTATCCTATTCTCTATCCTATCCTATCCTCTATCATCTCCTATCTTATATCCTATCCAATCCCCTATCCTATCCTCTATCCTATATTATCCACTACCCTATCCTGTTCTCTAACCTATCGTATCAACTATCCTATCCATTTCCCTATCCTTTCCTCTATTCTATCCTCTATCCTATCCTCTATCCTATCCTCTATCCTATCCTATCCTCTATCCTTTCCCATTCTCTATCCAATCCTCTATCCTATCCTATCCTCTATCCTATCCTATTCTCTATCCTATCCTATCCCGTATCCTATCCTATCCTGTATCCTATCCTATCCTCTATCCTATCCTATCCTCTATCCTATCCTATCCTCTATTCTATCCTATCCTCTATCCCATCCTATCCTCTATCGTCTCCAGTCCTCTATCCTATACAATCCCCTATCATATCCTCTATCGTCTCCTATCCTCTATCCTATCCAATCCCCTATCCTATCTTCTATCCTATCCTATCCTCTATCCTATTCGATACTCTACCCTATCCTATCCGCTATCCTATGCTATCCTCTATCCTATCCATCCCCTATCCTATGCTCTATCCTATCATATCCTATCCTCTATAATTTCGTATCCTCTATCCTATCCTATCCTCTATCCTATCCAATCCTATATCCTATCCTATCCGCAATCCTGTCCTATCCTATATCCTATAATATCCCCTATCCTATCCAATCCTCTATCCTATCCTCTGTCCTATCCTCTATCCTATCCTATCCTCTATTATATCCCATCCTCTATCCTATCCACTATCGCATCCTATTCTCTATCCTATCCAATCCTATATCCCATCCTCTATAAAATCCAATCCTCTATCCTATAATATCCTCTATCCTATCCTATCCTCTATCCTATCCAATCCTATGTCCTATACTCTATCGTATCCTATTCTCTATCCTATCCTATCCTCCATCCTATCCTATCCTCTATCCTATCCTATCCTCAATCCTATCCTATTCTCTATCCTATCCTATCCTCCATCCTATCCTATCCTCTATCCTATCCTATCCTCAATCCTATCCTATCCTCTATCCTATTCTATATTCTATCCGATCCTATCCGATCCTCTATCTTATCCTATCCTCTATCCTATCCTATCCTCATTCCTATCCTATCCTCTATCCTATCCTATCCTCTATCCTATTCTATACTCTACCCTATCCTATCCGCTATCCTATCCTATCCTCTATCCTATCCTATCCTATCCTCTATCCTATCCTATCCTCTACCCTATCCTATCCTCTATCCTATCCTATCCTCATTCCTATCCTATCCTCTATCCTATCCTATCCTCTGTCCTATCCAATCCTATATCCTATCCCATCCGCTATCCTATCCTCTATCCTATCCTATCCTATCCTCTATCCTGTCCTATCATCTATCGTCTCCAGTCCTCTATCCTATACAATCCCCTATCATATCCTCTATCGTCTCCTATCCTCTATCCTATCCAATCCCCTATCCTATCCTCTATCTTATCCTATCCTCTATCCTATACTATCCTCATTCCTATCCTATCCTCTATCCTATCCTATCCTCTGTCCTATCCAATCCTATATCCTATCCCATCCGCTATCCTATCCTATCCTCTATCCTATCCTATCCTCTATCCTATCCTCTATCCTATCCTCTATCCTATCCTATCCTCTATCCTATCCTCTCCTCTATCCTATCCTATCCTCCATCCTATCCTATCCTCTATCCTATCCTATCCTCTATCCTATCCTATCCTATCCACTATCCTGTCCTATCATCTATCGTCTCCAGTCCTCTATCCTATACAATCCCCTATCATATCCTCTATCGTCTCCTATCCTCTATCCTATCCAATCCCCTATCCTATCCTCTATCTTATCCTATCCTCTATCCTATCCTATCCCCATTCCTATCCTATCCTCTATCCTATCCTGTCCTCTGTCCTATCCAATCCTATATCCTATCCCATCCGCTATCCTATCCTATCCTCTATCCTATCCTATCCTCTATCCTATCCTATCCTCTATCCTATCCAATCCTCTATCCTATCCTCTATCCTATCCTCTATCCTATCCTCTATCCTATCCTCTATCCTATCCTCTATCCTATCCTCTATCCTATCCTCTATCCTATCCTCTATCCTATCCTATCCTCAATCCTATCCTATCCTCTATCCTATCCTATCCTCTATCCTATCCTATCCTCTATTCTATCCTCTATCCTATCCTCTATCCTATCCGATCCTCTATCTTATCCTATCCTCTATCCTATCCTATCCTCATTCCTATCCTATCCTCTATCCTATCCTCTATCCTATCCTCTATCCTATCCTCTATCCTATCCTCTATCCTATCCTATCCTCAATCCTATCCTATCCTCTATACTATCCTATCCTCTATCCTATCCTATCCTCTATTCTATCCTCTATCCTATCCTCTATCCTATCCGATCCTCTATCTTATCCTATCCTCTATCCTATCCTATCCTCATTCCTATCCTGTCCTCTATCCTATCCTATCCTCTGTCCTATCCACTATCGTATAATATCCTCTATCCTATCCAATCCTATATCCTATCCTCTATACACTCCAATCCTCTATCCTATCCTATCCTCTATCCTATCCTATCCTCTATCCTATCCTATCGTCTATAATATCCTATCCTCTATCCTATCCTATCCTCTATCCTATCCTATCCTCTATCCTATCCTATCCTCTATCCTATCCTATCCTCTATAATATCCTATCCTCTATCCTACCCTATCCTCTATCCTATCCTATCTTCTATCCTATCCTATCCTCTATCCTATCCTATCCTCTATCCTATCCTATCCTCTATCCTATCCTATCCTCTATCCAATCCTATCCTCTATCCTATCCTATCCTCTATCCTATGCTATCCTCTATCCTATCCTGTCCTCTATCCTATCCTATCCTCTATCCTATCCTATCCTCTGTCCTATCCCATTCTCTATCCTATCCTCTATCCTATCCTATCCTCTATCCTATCCTATCCTATCCTCTATTCTATCCTCTATCCTATCCTCTATCCTATCCTATCCTCTATCCTTTCCCATTATCTATCGTATCCTCTATCCTTTCCCATTATCTATCGTATCCTCTATCCTATCCTATCCTCTATCCTATCCTATCCTATCCTCTATCCTATCGTATCCTCTATCCTATCCTATCCTCTATCCTATCCAATCCTATATCCTATCCCATCCGCTATCCTATCCTATCCTCTATCCTATCCTATACACTATCCTATCCTATCCTCTATCCTATCGTATCCTCAATCCTATCCTATCGTCTACCCTATCCTATCCTCTATCCTATCCTCTATCCTATCCTATCCTCTATCCTATCCTATCATCTATCCTATCCTATCCTCATTCCTATCCTATCCTCATTCCTATCCTATCCTCATTCCTATCCTATCCTCTATCCTATCCTATCCTCTATCCTATTCTATACTGTACCATATCCTATCCGCTATCCTATCCTATCCTCCATCCTATCCTATCCTCTATCCTATCCAATCCTATATCCAATCCTATCCGCTATCCTGTCCTACCCTCTATCCTATAATATCACCTATTCTATCCAATCCTCTATCCTATCCTCTATCCTATCCTATCCTCTGTCCTATCCACTATCGTATAATATTTTCTATCCTATCCAATCCTATATCCTATCCTCTATACACTCCAATCCTCTATCCTACCCTATCCTCTATCCTATCCTATCCTCTATCCTATCCTATCCCCTATAATATCCTATCCTCTATCCTATCCTATCCTCTATCCTATCCTATCCTCTATCCTATCCTATCCTCTATCCTATCCTATCCTCTATCCTATCCTATCCTCTATCCTATCCTATCCTCTATCCAATCCTATCCTCTATCCTATCCTCTATCCTATCCTATCCTCTGTCCTATCCACTATCGCATCCTATCCTCTATCCTATCCAATCCTATATCCTATCCTCTATACACTCCAATCCTCTATCCTATCCTATCCTCTATCCTATCCTATCCTCTATCCTATCCTATCCTCTATCCTATCCTATCCTCTATCCTATCCTATCCTCTATAATATCATATCCTCTATCCTATCCTATCCTCTATCCTATCCTATCCTCTATCCTACCCTATGCTCTATCCTATCCAATCCTCTATCCTATCCTATCCTCTATCCTATCCTATCCTCTATAATATCCTATCCTCTATCCTATCCTATCCTCTATCCTATCCTATCCTCTGTCCTATCCTATCCTCTATCCTCTCCTATCCTCTATCCTATCCTATCATCATTCCTATCCTATCCTCTATCCTATCCTATCCTCCATCCTATCCTATCCTCTATCCTATAAAATCCTATAACCTATCCTATCCGCTATCCTGTCCTACCCTCTATCCTATAATATCACCTACTCTATCCAATCCTCTGTCCTATCCACTATCGTATAATATCCTCTATCCTATCCAATCCTATATCCTATCCTCTATACACTCCAATCCTCTATCCTACCCTATCCTCTATCCTATCCTATCTTCTATCCTATCCTACCCTCTATAATATCCTATCCTCTATCCTATCATATCCTCTATCCTATCCTATCCTCATTCCTATCGTATCCTCTATCCTATCCAATCCTCTATCCTATTCTATACTCTACCGTATCCTATCCGCTATCGTATCCTATCCTCTATCCTATCCTATCCTCTATCCTATCCTATCCTCTATCCTATCCTATCCTCTATCCTATCCTGTCCTCTATCCTATCCTATCCTATATCCTATGATATCCTCCATCCTATCCAATCCTATATCCTATCCTATCCGCTATCCTATCCTATCCTCTATCCTATCCTATCCTGTATCCTGTCCTATCCTCTATCCTATCCTATCCTCTATAATATCCTATCCTCTATCCTATTCTATCCTCTATCCTATCCTATCCTCTATGCTATCCTAACCTCTATCCTATCCTATCCTCTATCCTATCCTATCCTCTATCCTATCCTATCCTCTATCCTATCCTATCCTCTATCCTATCCTATCCTCTATCCTATCCTATCCTCTATCCTAGCCTATCATCTATCCTATCGTATCCTCATTCCTATCCTATCCTCTATCCTATCCTATCCTCTGTCCTATCCACTATCGTATCCTATCCTCTATCCTATCCAATCCTATATCCTATCCTCTATACACTCCAATCCTCTATCCTATCCAATCCTATATCCTATCCTCTATACACTCCAATCCTCTATCCTATCCTATCCTCTCTCCTATCCACTAGCGTATCCTCTCCTCTATCCTATCCTATCCTCTATCCAATCCTATCCTCTATCCTATCCTATCCTCTATCCTATCCTATCCTCCATCCTATCCTATCCTCTATACTATCCTATCCTGTATCCTATCCTATCCTCCATCCTATCCAATCCTATATCCTATCCTATCCGCTATCATATCCTATCCTCTATCCTATCCTATCCTCTATCCTATCCTATCCTCTATCCTATCCTATCCTCTATCCTATCCAATCCTCTATCCTATCCCCTATCCTATCCTCTATCCTATCCTCTATCCTATCCGATCCTCAATCCTATCCTATCCTCTATCCTATATTATCCACTATCCTATCCTGTTCTCTAACCTATCTTATCAACTATTCTATCCATTCCCCTATCCTATCCTCTATTCTATCCTCTACCCTATCCTCTATCCTATCCTATCCTCTATCCTTTCCCATTCTCTATCCTATCCTCTATCCTATCCTATCCACTATCCTATCCTATCCTATCCTCTATCCTATCCAATCTTCTATAATATCCTATCCTGTATCCTATCCTATCCTCTATCCTATCCTATCCTCTATCCTATCCAATCCTCTATCCTATCCCCTATCCTATCCTCTATCCTATCCTCTATCCTATCCTCTAACCTATCCTATCCTCAATCCTATCCTATCCTCTATCCTATATTATCCACTATCCTATCCTGTTCTCTAACCTATCGTATCAACTATTCTATCCATTCCCCTATCCTATCCTCTATTCTATCCTCTACCCTATCCTCTATCCTATCCTATCCTCTATCCTTTCCCATTCTCTATCCTATCCTCTATCCTATCCTATCCACTATCCTATCCTATCCTATCCTCTATCCTATCCTCTATCCTATCCTCTATCCTATCCTATCCTCAATCCTAACCTATCCTCTATCCTATATTATCCACTATCCTATCCTGTTCTCTAACCTATCGTATCAACTATTCTATCCATTCCCCTATCCTATCCTCTATTCTATCCTCTACCCTATCCTCTATCCTATCCTATCCTCTATCCTTTCCCATTCTCTATCCTATCCTCTATCCTATCCTATCCACTATCCTATCCTATCCTATCCTCTATCCTATCCTATCCTCTATCCTAGCCTATCCTCTATCCTATCCTATCCTCATTCCTATCCTATCCGCTATCCTATCCTATCCTCTATCCTATCCAATCCCCTATCCTATGCTCTATCCGATCATATCCTATCCTTTATAATTTCGTATCCTCTATCCTATCCTATCCTCTATCCTATCCAATCCCATATCCTATCCTATCCGCAATCCTGTCCTATCCTATATCCTATAATATCCCCTATCCTATCCAATCCTCTATCCTATCCTCTATCCTATCCTATCCTCTATTATATCCCATCCTCTATCCTATCCACTATCGTATCCTATTCTCTATCCTATCCTATCCTCCATCCTATCCTATCCTCTATCCTATCCTATCCTCTATCGTATCCTATCCTCTATCCTATCCAATCCCTTATCCTATCCTCTATCGTCTCCTATCCTCTATCGTCTCCTATCCTCTATCGTCTCCTATCCTCTATCCTATCCAATCCCCTATCCTATCCTCCATCCTATCCTATCATCTGTCCTATCCTATCCTCTATCCTATAATATCATCTATCCTATCCTATCCTCTATCCTGTTCTATTCTCTATCCTATTCTCTATCCTATCCTATCCTCTATCATCTCCTATCTTATATCCTGTCCAATCCCCTATCCTATCCTCTATCCTATATTATCCACTATCCTATCCTGTTCTCTAACCTATCGTATCAACTATCCTATCCATTTCCCTATCCTATCCTCTATTCTATCCTCTATCCTATCCTCTATCCTATCCTCTATCCTATCCTATCCTCTATCCTTTCCCATTCTCTATCCTATCCTCTATCCTATCCTATCCTCTGTCCTATCCACTATCGTATAATATCCTCTATCCTATACAATCCTATATCCTATCCTCTATACACTCCAATCCTCTATCCTATCCTATCCTCTATCCTATCCTATTCTCTATCCTATCCTATCCTGTATCCTATCCTATCCTGTATCCTATCCTATCCTCTATTCTATCCTATCCTCTATCCCATCCTATCCTCTATCGTCTCCAGTCCTCTATCCTATACAATCCCCTATCATATCCTCTATCGTCTCCTATCCTCTATCCTATCCAATCCCCTATCCTATCCTCCATCCTATCCTATCATCTGTCCTATCCTATCCTCTATCCTATAATATCATCTATCCTATCCTATCCTCTATCCTGTTCTATTCTCTATCCTATTCTCTATCCTATCCTATCCTCTATCATCTCCTATCTTATATCCTGTCCAATCCCCTATCCTATCCTCTATCCTATATTATCCACTATCCTATCCTGTTCTCTAACCTATCGTATCAACTATCCTATCCATTTCCCTATCCTATCCTCTATTCTATCCTCTATCCTATCCTCTATCCTATCCTCTATCCTATCCTATCCTCTATCCTTTCCCATTCTCTATCCTATCCTCTATCCTATCCTATCCTCTGTCCTATCCACTATCGTATAATATCCTCTATCCTATACAATCCTATATCCTATCCTCTATACACTCCAATCCTCTATCCTATCCTATCCTCTATCCTATCCTATTCTCTATCCTATCCTATCCTGTATCCTATCCTATCCTGTATCCTATCCTATCCTCTATTCTATCCTATCCTCTATCCCATCCTATCCTCTATCGTCTCCAGTCCTCTATCCTATACAATCCCCTATCATATCCTCTATCGTCTCCTATCCTCTATCCTATCCAATCCCCTATCCTATCTTCTATCTTATCCTATCCTCTATCCTATCCTATCCTCATTCCTATCCTATCCTCTATCCTATCCTATCCTCTATCCTATTCGATACTCTACCCTATCCTATCCGCTATCCTATGCTATCCTCTATCCTATCCATCCCCTATCCTATGCTCTATCCGATCATATCCTATCCTCTATAATTACGTATCCTCTATCCTATCCTATCCTCTATCCTATCCAATCCTATATCCTATCCTATCCGCAATCCTGTCCTATCCTCTATCCTATAATATCCCCTATCCTATCCAATCCTCTATCCTATCCTCTATCCTATCCTCTATCCTATCCTATCCTCTATCCTATCCAATCCCCTTTCCTTTCCTCTATTCGATCCTCTCCTCTATAATATCGAATCCTCTATCCTATCCGGTGCTCTATCCTATAATATCATCCATCCTATCCTATTCTCTATCCTATCGTATCAACTATCCTATCCAATCCCCTATCCTATCCTCTTTCCTATCCTCTATCCTATCGTCTATCCTATCCTATCCTCTATCGTATCCTATCCTCTATCCTATCCAATCCCCTATCCTATCCTCTATCCAATCCTCTATCCTATCCTCTATCCTATCCTATCCTCTATTATATCCCATCCTCTATCCTATCCACTATCGTATCCTATTCTCTATCCTATCCTATCCTCCATCCTATCCTATCCTCTATCCTATCCTATCCTCTATCGTATCCTATCCTCTATCCTATCCAATCCCTTATCCTATCCTCTATCGTCTCCTATCCTCTATCGTCTCCTATCCTCTATCCTATCCAATCCCCTATCCTATCCTCCATCCTATCCTATCATCTGTCCTATCCTATCCTCTATCCTATAATATCATCTATCCTATCCTATCCTCTATCCTGTTCTATTCTCTATCCTATTCTCTATCCTATCCTATCCTCTATCATCTCCTATCTTATATCCTATCCAATCCCCTATCCTATCCTCTATCCTATATTATCCACTACCCTATCCTGTTCTCTAACCTATCGTATCAACTATCCTATCCATTTCCCTATCCTTTCCTCTATTCTATCCTCTATCCTATCCTCTATCCTATCCTCTATCCTATCCTATCCTCTATCCTATCCAATCCTATATCCTATCCTCTATACACTCCAATCCTCTATCCTATCCAATCCTATATCCTATCCTCTATACACTCCAATCCTCTATCCTATCCTATCCTCTCTCCTATCCACTAGCGTATCCTCTCCTCTATCCTATCCTATCCTCTATCCAATCCTATCCTCTATCCTATCCTATCCTCTATCCTATCCTATCCTCCATCCTATCCTATCCTCTATACTATCCTATCCTGTATCCTATCCTATCCTCCATCCTATCCAATCCTATATCCTATCCTATCCGCTATCATATCCTATCCTCTATCCTATCCTATCCTCTATCCTATCCTATCCTCTATCCTATCCAATCCTCTATCCTATCCCCTATCCTATCCTCTATCCTATCCTCTATCCTATCCGATCCTCAATCCTATCCTATCCTCTATCCTATATTATCCACTATCCTATCCTGTTCTCTAACCTATCTTATCAACTATTCTATCCATTTCCCTATCCTATCCTCTATTCTATCCTCTACCCTATCCTCTATCCTATCCTATCCTCTATCCTTTCCCATTCTCTATCCTATCCTCTATCCTATCCTATCCACTATCCTATCCTATCCTATCCTCTATCCTATCCAATCTTCTATAATATCCTATCCTGTATCCTATCCTATCCTCTATCCTATCCTATCCTCTATCCTATCCAATCCTCTATCCTATCCCCTATCCTATCCTCTATCCTATCCTCTATCCTATCCTCTAACCTATCCTATCCTCAATCCTATCCTATCCTCTATCCTATATTATCCACTATCCTATCCTGTTCTCTAACCTATCGTATCAACTATTCTATCCATTCCACTATCCTATCCTCTATTCTATCCTCTACCCTATCCTCTATCCTATCCTATCCTCTATCCTTTCCCATTCTCTATCCTATCCTCTATCCTATCCTATCCACTATCCTATCCTATCCTATCCTCTATCCTATCCTCTATCCTATCCTCTATCCTATCCTATCCTCAATCCTATCCTATCCTCTATCCTATATTATCCACTATCCTATCCTGTTCTCTAACCTATCGTATCAACTATTCTATCCATTCCCCTATCCTATCCTCTATTCTATCCTCTACCCTATCCTCTATCCTATCCTATCCTCTATCCTTTCCCATTCTCTATCCTATCCTCTATCCTATCCTATCCACTATCCTATCCTATCCTATCCTCTATCCTATCCTATCCTCTATCCTAGCCTATCCTCTATCCTATCCTATCCTCATTCCTATCCTATCCGCTATCCTATCCTATCCTCTATCCTATCCAATCCCCTATCCTATGCTCTATCCGATCATATCCTATCCTCTATAATTTCGTATCCTCTATCCTATCCTATCCTCTATCCTATCCAATCCCATATCCTATCCTATCCGCAATCCTGTCCTATCCTATATCCTATAATATCCCCTATCCTATCCAATCCTCTATCCTATCCTCTATCCTATCCTATCCTCTATTATATCCCATCCTCTATCCTATCCACTATCGTATCCTATTCTCTATCCTATCCTATCCTCCATCCTATCCTATCCTCTATCCTATCCTATCCTCTATCGTATCCTATCCTCTATCCTATCCAATCCCTTATCCTATCCTCTATCGTCTCCTATCCTCTATCGTCTCCTATCCTCTATCGTCTCCTATCCTCTATCCTATCCAATCCCCTATCCTATCCTCCATCCTATCCTATCATCTGTCCTATCCTATCCTCTATCCTATAATATCATCTATCCTATCCTATCCTCTATCCTGTTCTATTCTCTATCCTATTCTCTATCCTATCCTATCCTCTATCATCTCCTATCTTATATCCTGTCCAATCCCCTATCCTATCCTCTATCCTATATTATCCACTATCCTATCCTGTTCTCTAACCTATCGTATCAACTATCCTATCCATTTCCCTATCCTATCCTCTATTCTATCCTCTATCCTATCCTCTATCCTATCCTCTATCCTATCCTATCCTCTATCCTTTCCCATTCTCTATCCTATCCTCTATCCTATCCTATCCTCTGTCCTATATACTATCGTATAATATCCTCTATCCTATACAATCCTATATCCTATCCTCTATACACTCCAATCCTCTATCCTATCCTATCCTCTATCCTATCCTATTCTCTATCCTATCCTATCCTGTATCCTATCCTATCCTGTATCCTATCCTATCCTCTATTCTATCCTATCCTCTATCCCATCCTATCCTCTATCGTCTCCAGTCCTCTATCCTATACAATCCCCTATCATATCCTCTATCGTCTCCTATCCTCTATCCTATCCAATCCCCTATCCTATCCTCCATCCTATCCTATCATCTGTCCTATCCTATCCTCTATCCTATAATATCCTCTATCCTATCCTATCCTCTATCCTGTTCTATTCTCTATCCTATTCTCTATCCTATCCTATCCTCTATCATCTCCTATCTTATATCCTGTCCAATCCCCTATCCTATCCTCTATCCTATATTATCCACTATCCTATCCTGTTCTCTAACCTATCGTATCAACTATCCTATCCATTTCCCTATCCTATCCTCTATTCTATCCTCTATCCTATCCTCTATCCTATCCTCTATCCTATCCTATCCTCTATCCTTTCCCATTCTCTATCCTATCCTCTATCCTATCCTATCCTCTGTCCTATCCACTATCGTATAATATCCTCTATCCTATACAATCCTATATCCTATCCTCTATACACTCCAATCCTCTATCCTATCCTATCCTCTATCCTATCCTATTCTCTATCCTATCCTATCCTGTATCCTATCCTATCCTGTATCCTATCCTATCCTCTATTCTATCCTATCCTCTATCCCATCCTATCCTCTATCGTCTCCAGTCCTCTATCCTATACAATCCCCTATCATATCCTCTATCGTCTCCTATCCTCTATCCTATCCAATCCCCTATCCTATCTTCTATCTTATCCTATCCTCTATCCTATCCTATCCTCATTCCTATCCTATCCTCTATCCTATCCTATCCTCTATCCTATTCGATACTCTACCCTATCCTATCCGCTATCCTATGCTATCCTCTATCCTATCCATCCCCTATCCTATGCTCTATCCGATCATATCCTATCCTCTATAATTACGTATCCTCTATCCTATCCTATCCTCTATCCTATCCAATCCTATATCCTATCCTATCCGCAATCCTGTCCTATCCTCTATCCTATAATATCCCCTATCCTATCCAATCCTCTATCCTATCCTCTATCCTATCCTCTATCCTATCCTATCCTCTATCCTATCCAATCCCCTTTCCTTTCCTCTATTCGATCCTCTCCTCTATAATATCGAATCCTCTATCCTATCCGGTGCTCTATCCTATAATATCATCCATCCTATCCTATTCTCTATCCTATCGTATCAACTATCCTATCCAATCCCCTATCCTATCCTCTTTCCTATCCTCTATCCTATCGTCTATCCTATCCTATCCTCTATCGTATCCTATCCTCTATCCTATCCAATCCCCTATCCTATCCTCTATCCAATCCTCTATCCTATCCTCTATCCTATCCTATCCTCTATTATATCCCATCCTCTATCCTATCCACTATCGTATCCTATTCTCTATCCTATCCTATCCTCCATCCTATCCTATCCTCTATCCTATCCTATCCTCTATCGTATCCTATCCTCTATCCTATCCAATCCCTTATCCTATCCTCTATCGTCTCCTATCCTCTATCGTCTCCTATCCTCTATCCTATCCAATCCCCTATCCTATCCTCCATCCTATCCTATCATCTGTCCTATCCTATCCTCTATCCTATAATATCATCTATCCTATCCTATCCTCTATCCTGTTCTATTCTCTATCCTATTCTCTATCCTATCCTATCCTCTATCATCTCCTATCTTATATCCTATCCAATCCCCTATCCTATCCTCTATCCTATATTATCCACTACCCTATCCTGTTCTCTAACCTATCGTATCAACTATCCTATCCATTTCCCTATCCTTTCCTCTATTCTATCCTCTATCCTATCCTCTATCCTATCCTCTATCCTATCCTATCCTCTATCCTTTCCCATTCTCTATCCTATCCTCTATCCTATCCTATCCTCTGTCCTATCCACTATCGTATAATATCCTCTATCCTATACAATCCTATATCCTATCCTCTATACACTCCAATCCTCTATCCTATCCTATCCTCTATCCTATCCTATTCTCTATCCTATCCTATCCTCTATCCTATCCAATCCTATGTCCTATACTCTATCGTATCCTATTCTCTATCCTATCCTATCCTCCATCCTATCCTATCCTCTATCCTATCCTATCCTCAATCCTATCCTATCCTCTATCCTATTCTATATTCTATCCGATCCTATCCGATCCTCTATCTTATCCTATCCTCTATCCTATCCTATCCTCATTCCTATCCTATCCTCTATCCTATCCTATCCTCTATCCTATTCTATACTCTACCCTATCCTATCCGCTATCCTATCCTATCCTCTATCCTATCCTATCCTCTATCCTATCCTATCCTCTATCCTATCCTATCCTCATTCCTATCCTATCCTCTATCCTATCCTATCCTCTGTCCTATCCAATCCTATATCCTATCCCATCCGCTATCCTATCCTCTATCCTATCCTATCCTATCCTCTATCCTGTCCTATCATCTATCGTCTCCAGTCCTCTATCCTATACAATCCCCTATCATATCCTCTATCGTCTCCTATCCTCTATCCTATCCAATCCCCTATCCTATCCTCTATCTTATCCTATCCTCTATCCTATACTATCCTCATTCCTATCCTATCCTCTATCCTATCCTATCCTCTGTCCTATCCAATCCTATATCCTATCCCATCCGCTATCCTATCCTATCCTCTATCCTATCCTATCCTCTATCCTATCCTATTCTCTATCCTATCCTCTATCCTATCCTCTATCCTATCCTCTATCCTATCCTCTATCCTATCCTCTATCCTATCCTCTATCCTATCCTATCCTCTATCCTATCCTCTCCTCTATCCTATCCTATCCTCCATCCTATCCTATCCTCTATCCTATCCTATCCTCTATCCTATCCTATCCTATCCACTATCCTGTCCTATCATCTATCGTCTCCAGTCCTCTATCCTATACAATCCCCTATCATATCCTCTATCGTCTCCTATCCTCTATCCTATCCAATCCCCTATCCTATCCTCTATCTTATCCTATCCTCTATCCTATCCTATCCCCATTCCTATCCTATCCTCTATCCTATCCTATCCTCTGTCCTATCCAATCCTATATCCTATCCCATCCGCTATCCTATCCTATCCTCTATCCTATCCTATCCTCTATCCTATCCTATCCTCTATCCTATCCAATCCTCTATCCTATCCTCTATCCTATCCTCTATCCTATCCTCTATCCTATCCTCTATCCTATCCTCTATCCTATCCTCTATCCTATCCTCTATCCTATCCTATCCTCAATCCTATCCTATCCTCTATCCTATCCTATCCTCTATTCTATCCTCTATCCTATCCTCTATCCTATCCGATCCTCTATCTTATCCTATCCTCTATCCTATCCTATCCTCATTCCTATCCTATCCTCTATCCTATCCTCTATCCTATCCTCTATCCTATCCTCTATCCTATCCTCTATCCTATCCTATCCTCAATCCTATCCTATCCTCTATCCTATCCTATCCTCTATCCTATCCTATCCTCTATTCTATCCTCTATCCTATCCTCTATCCTATCCGATCCTCTATCTTATCCTATCCTCTATCCTATCCTATCCTCATCCCTATCCTGTCCTCTATCCTATCCTATCCTCAATCCTATCCTATCCTCTATCCTATCCAATCCTATATCCTATCCTATCCGCTATCCTGTCCTACTCTCTATAATATAATATCACCTATTCTATCCAATCCTCTATCCTATCCTCTATCCTATCCTATCCTCTGTCCTATCCACTATCGTATAATATCCTCTATCCTATCCAATCCTATATCCTATCCTCTATACACTCCAATCCTCTATCCTATCCTATCCTCTATCCTATCCTATCCTCTATCCTATCCTATCCTCTATAATATCCTATCCTCTATCCTATCCTATCCTCTATCCTATCCTATCCTCTATCCTATCCTATCCTCTATCCTATCCTATCCTCTATCCTATCCTATCCTCTATAATATCCTATCCTCTATCCTACCCTATCCTCTATCCTATCCTATCTTCTATCCTATCCTATCCTCTATCCTATCCTATCCTCTATCCTATCCTATCCTCTATCCTATCCTATCCTCTATCCAATCCTATCCTCTATCCTATCCTATCCTCTATCCTATGCTATCCTCTATCCTATCCTGTCCTCTATCCTATCCTATCCTCTATCCTATCCTATCCTCTATCCTATTCTATACTCTACCCTATCCTATCCGCTATCCTATCCTATCCTCTATCCTATCCTATCCTCTATCCTATCCTATCCTCTATCCTATCCTATCCTCATTCCTATCCTATCCTCTATCCTATCCTATCCTCTGTCCTATCCAATCCTATATCCTATCCCATCCGCTATCCTATCCTCTATCCTATCCTATCCTATCCTCTATCCTGTCCTATCATCTATCGTCTCCAGTCCTCTATCCTATACAATCCCCTATCATATCCTCTATCGTCTCCTATCCTCTATCCTATCCAATCCCCTATCCTATCCTCTATCTTATCCTATCCTCTATCCTATACTATCCTCATTCCTATCCTATCCTCTATCCTATCCAATCCTCTGTCCTATCCAATCCTATATCCTATCCCATCCGCTATCCTATCCTATCCTCTATCCTATCCTATCCTCTATCCTATCCTATTCTCTATCCTATCCTCTATCCTATCCTCTATCCTATCCTCTATCCTATCCTCTATCCTATCCTCTATCCTATCCTCTATCCTATCCTATCCTCTATCCTATCCTCTCCTCTATCCTATCCTATCCTCCATCCTATCCTATCCTCTATCCTATCCTATCCTCTATCCTATCCTATCCTATCCACTATCCTGTCCTATCATCTATCGTCTCCAGTCCTCTATCCTATACAATCCCCTATCATATCCTCTATCGTCTCCTATCCTCTATCCTATCCAATCCCCTATCCTATCCTCTATCTTATCCTATCCTCTATCCTATCCTATCCCCATTCCTATCCTATCCTCTATCCTATCCTATCCTCTGTCCTATCCAATCCTATATCCTATCCCATCCGCTATCCTATCCTATCCTCTATCCTATCCTATCCTCTATCCTATCCTATCCTCTATCCTATCCAATCCTCTATCCTATCCTCTATCCTATCCTCTATCCTATCCTCTATCCTATCCTCTATCCTATCCTCTATCCTATCCTCTATCCTATCCTCTATCCTATCCTATCCTCAATCCTATCCTATCCTCTATCCTATCCTATCCTCTATTCTATCCTCTATCCTATCCTCTATCCTATCCGATCCTCTATCTTATCCTATCCTCTATCCTATCCTATCCTCATTCCTATCCTATCCTCTATCCTATCCTCTATCCTATCCTCTATCCTATCCTCTATCCTATCCTCTATCCTATCCTATCCTCAATCCTATCCTATCCTCTATCCTATCCTATCCTCTATCCTATCCTATCCTCTATTCTATCCTCTATCCTATCCTCTATCCTATCCGATCCTCTATCTTATCCTATCCTCTATCCTATCCTATCCTCATCCCTATCCTGTCCTCTATCCTATC
Organism: Halictus rubicundus; assembly: GCF_050948215.1. Lineage (NCBI taxonomy): Eukaryota > Metazoa > Arthropoda > Insecta > Hymenoptera > Halictidae > Halictus > Halictus rubicundus. The sequence continues at coordinate 256,519 of NW_027488696.1, forward strand.
CTATCCTCAATCCTATCCTATCCTCTATCCTATCCAATCCTATATCCTATCCTATCCGCTATCCTGTCCTACTCTCTATAATATAATATCACCTATTCTATCCAATCCTCTATCCTATCCTCTATCCTATCCTATCCTCTGTCCTATCCACTATCGTATAATATCCTCTATCCTATCCAATCCTATATCCTATCCTCTATACACTCCAATCCTCTATCCTATCCTATCCTCTATCCTATCCTATCCTCTATCCTATCCTATCCTCTATAATATCCTATCCTCTATCCTATCCTATCCTCTATCCTATCCTATCCTCTATCCTATCCTATCCTCTATCCTATCCTATCCTCTATCCTATCCTATCCTCTATAATATCCTATCCTCTATCCTACCCTATCCTCTATCCTATCCTATCTTCTATCCTATCCTATCCTCTATCCTATCCTATCCTCTATCCTATCCTATCCTCTATCCTATCCTATCCTCTATCCAATCCTATCCTCTATCCTATCCTATCCTCTATCCTATGCTATCCTCTATCCTATCCTGTCCTCTATCCTATCCTATCCTCTATCCTATCCTATCCTCTGTCCTATCCCATTCTCTATCCTATCCTCTATCCTATCCTATCCTCTATCCTATCCTATCCTATCCTCTATTCTATCCTCTATCCTATCCTCTATCCTATCCTATCCTCTATCCTTTCCCATTATCTATCGTATCCTCTATCCTTTCCCATTATCTATCGTATCCTCTATCCTATCCTATCCTCTATCCTATCCTATCCTATCCTCTATCCTATCGTATCCTCTATCCTATCCTATCCTCTATCCTATCCAATCCTATATCCTATCCCATCCGCTATCCTATCCTATCCTCTATCCTATCCTATACACTATCCTATCCTATCCTCTATCCTATCCTATCCTCTATCCTATCCAATCCTCTATCCTATCCTCTATCCTATCCTCTATCCTATCCTCTATCCTATCCTCTATTCTATCCTCTATCCTATCCTCTATCCTATCCGATCCTCTATCTTATCCTATCCTCTATCCTATCCTATCCTCATTCCTATCCTATCCTCTATCCTATCCTCTATCCTATCCTCTATCCTATCCTCTATCCTATCCTCTATCCTATCCTATCCTCAATCCTATCCTATCCTCTATCCTATCCTATCCTCTATCCTATCCTATCCTCTATTCTATCCTCTATCCTATCCTCTATCCTATCCGATCCTCTATCTTATCCTATCCTCTATCCTATCCTATCCTCATTCCTATCCTGTCCTCTATCCTATCCTATCCTCAATCCTATCCTATCCTCTATCCTATCCAATCCTATATCCTATCCTATCCGCTATCCTGTCCTACTCTCTATAATATAATATCACCTATTCTATCCAATCCTCTATCCTATCCTCTATCCTATCCTATCCTCTGTCCTATCCACTATCGTATAATATCCTCTATCCTATCCAATCCTATATCCTATCCTCTATACACTCCAATCCTCTATCCTATCCTATCCTCTATCCTATCCTATCCTCTATAATATCCTATCCTCTATCCTATCCTATCCTCTATCCTATCCTATCCTCTATCCTATCCTATCCTCTATCCTATCCTATCCTCTATAATATCCTATCCTCTATCCTACCCTATCCTCTATCCTATCCTATCTTCTATCCTATCCTATCCTCTATCCTATCCTATCCTCTATCCTATCCTATCCTCTATCCTATCCTATCCTCTATCCAATCCTATCCTCTATCCTATCCTATCCTCTATCCTATGCTATCCTCTATCCTATCCTGTCCTCTATCCTATCCTATCCTCTATCCTATCCTATCCTCTATCCTATCCCATTCTCTATCCTATCCTCTATCCTATCCTATCCTCTATCCTATCCTATCCTATCCTCTATTCTATCCTCTATCCTATCCTCTATCCTATCCTATCCTCTATCCTTTCCCATTATCTATCGTATCCTCTATCCTTTCCCATTATCTATCGTATCCTCTATCCTATCCTATCCTCTATCCTATCCTATCCTATCCTCTATCCTATCGTATCCTCTATCCTATCCTATCCTCTATCCTATCCAATCCTATATCCTATCCCATCCGCTATCCTATCCTATCCTCTATCCTATCCTATACACTATCCTATCCTATCCTCTATCCTATCCAATACTCTATCCTATCCAATCCTCTATCCTATCCTCTATCCTATCGTATCCTCAATCCTATCCTATCGTCTACCCTATCCTATCCTCTATCCTATCCTCTATCCTATCCTATCCTCTATCCTATCCTATCATCTATCCTATCCTATCCTCATTCCTATCCTATCCTCATTCCTATCCTATCCTCATTCCTATCCTATCCTCTATCCTATCCTATCCTCTATCCTATTCTATACTGTACCATATCCTATCCGCTATCCTATCCTATCCACCATCCTATCCTATCCTCTATCCTATCCAATCCTATATCCAATCCTATCCGCTATCCTGTCCTACCCTCTATCCTATAATATCACCTATTCTATCCAATCCTCTATCCTATCCTCTATCCTATCCTATCCTCTATCCTATCCTATCCCCTATAATATCCTATCCTCTATCCTATCCTATCCTCTATCCTATCCTATCCTCTATCCTATCCTATCCTCTATCCTATCCTATCCTCTATCCTATCCTATCCTCTATCGTCTCCAGCCCTCTATCCTATACAATCCCCTATCATATCCTCTATCGTCTCCTATCCTCTATCCTATCCAATCCCCTATCCTATCCTCTATCTTATCCTATCCTCTATCCTACCCTATCCTCATTCCTACCCTATTCTCTATCCTATCCTATCCTCTGTCCTATCCAATCCTATATCCTATCCCATCCGCTATCCTATCCTATCCTCTATCCTATCCTATCCCCTATCCTATCCAATCCTCTATCCTATCCTCTATCCTATCCTATCCTCTGTCCTATCCACTATCGCATCCTATCCTCTATCCTATCCAATCCTATATCCTATCCTCTATACACTCCAATCCTCTATCCTATCCTATCCTCTATCCTATCCTATCCTCTATCCTATCCTATCCTCTATAATATCATATCCTCTATCCTATCCTATCCTCTATCCTATCCTATCCTCTATCCTACCCTATGCTCTATCCTATCCAATCCTCTATCCTATCCTATCCTCTATCCTATCCTATCCTCTATAATATCCTATCCTCTATCCTATCCTATCCTCTATCCTATCCTATCCTCTGTCCTATCCTATCCTCTATCCTCTCCTATCCTCTATCGTCTCCAGTCCTCTATCCTATACAATCCCCTATCATATCCTCTATCGTCTCCTACCCTCTATCCTATCAAATCCCCTATCCTATCCTCTATCTTATCCTATCCTCTATCCTATCCTATCATCATTCCTATCCTATCCTCTATCCTATCCTATCCTCCATCCTATCCTATCCTCTATCCTATCCAATCCTATATCCTATCCTATCCGCTATCCTGTCCTACCCTCTATCCTATAATATCACCTATTCTATCCAATCCTCTGTCCTATCCACTATCGTATAATATCCTCTATCCTATCCAATCCTATATCCTATCCTCTATACACTCCAATCCTCTATCCTACCCTATCCTCTATCCTATCCTATCTTCTATCCTATCCTACCCTCTATAATATCCTATCCTCTATCCTATCATATCCTCTATCCTATCCTATCCTCATTCCTATCGTATCCTCTATCCTATCCAATCCTCTATCCTATTCTATACTCTACCGTATCCTATCCGCTATCGTATCCTATCCTCTATCCTATCCTATCCTCTATCCTATCCTATCCTCTATCCTATCCTGTCCTCTATCCTATCCTATCCTATATCCTATGATATCCTCCATCCTATCCAATCCTATATCCTATCCTATCCGCTATCCTATCCTATCCTCTATCCTATCCTCTATCCTATCCTATCCTCTATCCTATGCTATCCTCTATCCTATCCTATCCTCTATCCTATCCTATCCTCTATCCTATCTTATCCTCTATCCTTTCCTATCCTCTGTCCTATCCTATCCTCTATAATATCCTATCCTCTATCCTATCCTCTCCTCTATCCTATCCTATCCTCTATCCTATCCTATCCTCTATCGTCTCCAGCCCTCTATCCTATACAATCCCCTATCATATCCTCTATCGTCTCCTATCCTCTATCCTATCCAATCCCCTATCCTATCCTCTATCTTATCCTATCCTCTATCCTACCCTATCCTCATTCCTACCCTATTCTCTATCCTATCCTATCCTCTGTCCTATCCAATCCTATATCCTATCCCATCCGCTATCCTATCCTATCCTCTATCCTATCCTATCCCCTATCCTATCCAATCCTCTATCCTATCCTCTATCCTATCCTATCCTCTGTCCTATCCACTATCGCATCCTATCCTCTATCCTATCCAATCCTATATCCTATCCTCTATACACTCCAATCCTCTATCCTATCCTATCCTCTATCCTATCCTATCCTCTATCCTATCCTATCCTCTATCCTATCCTATCCTCTATCCTATCCTATCCTCTATAATATCATATCCTCTATCCTATCCTATCCTCTATCCTATCCTACCCTCTATCCTACCCTATGCTCTATCCTATCCAATCCTCTATCCTATCCTATCCTCTATCCTATCCTATCCTCTATAATATCCTATCCTCTATCCTATCCTATCCTCTATCCTATCCTATCCTCTGTCCTATCCTATCCTCTATCCTCTCCTATCCTCTATCGTCTCCAGTCCTCTATCCTATACAATCCCCTATCATATCCTCTATCGTCTCCTACCCTCTATCCTATCAAATCCCCTATCCTATCCTCTATCTTATCCTATCCTCTATCCTATCCTATCATCATTCCTATCCTATCCTCTATCCTATCCTATCCTCCATCCTATCCTATCCTCTATCCTATCCAATCCTATATCCTATCCTATCCGCTATCCTGTCCTACCCTCTATCCTATAATATCACCTATTCTATCCAATCCTCTGTCCTATCCACTATCGTATAATATCCTCTATCCTATCCAATCCTATATCCTATCCTCTATACACTCCAATCCTCTATCCTACCCTATCCTCTATCCTATCCTATCTTCTATCCTATCCTACCCTCTATAATATCCTATCCTCTATCCTATCATATCCTCTATCCTATCCTATCCTCATTCCTATCGTATCCTCTATCCTATCCAATCCTCTATCCTATTCTATACTCTACCGTATCCTATCCGCTATCGTATCCTATCCTCTATCCTATCCTATCCTCTATCCTATCCTATCCTCTATCCTATCCTGTCCTCTATCCTATCCTATCCTATATCCTATGATATCCTCCATCCTATCCAATCCTATATCCTATCCTATCCGCTATCCTATCCTATCCTCTATCCTATCCTATCCTGTATCCTGTCCTATCCTCTATCCTATCCTATCCTCTATAATATCCTATCCTCTATCCTATCCTATCCTCTATCCTATCCTATCCTCTATGCTATCCTAACCTCTATCCTATCCTATCCTCTATCCTATCCTATCCTATCCTCTATCCTATCCTATCCTCTATCCTATCCTATCCTCTATCCTATCCTATCCTCTATCCTATCCTATCCTCTATCCTAGCCTATCCTCTATCCTATCGTATCCTCATTCCTATCCTATCCTCTATCCTATCCTATCCTCTGTCCTATCCACTATCGTATCCTATCCTCTATCCTATCCAATCCTATATCCTATCCTCTATACACTCCAATCCTCTATCCTATCGAATCCTATATCCTATCCTCTATACACTCCAATCCACTATCCTATCCTATCCTCTCTCCTATCCACTAGCGTATCCTCTCCTCTATCCTATCCTATCCTCTATCCAATCCTATCCTCTATCCTATCCTATCCTCTATCCTATCCTATCCTCCATCCTATCCTATCCTCTATACTATCCTATCCTGTATCCTATCCTATCCTCCATCCTATCCAATCCTATATCCTATCCTATCCGCTATCATATCCTATCCTCTATCCTATCCTATCCTCTATCCTATCCTATCCTCTATCCTATCCAATCCTCTATCCTATCCCCTATCCTATCCTCTATCCTATCCTCTATCCTATCCGATCCTCAATCCTATCCTATCCTCTATCCTATATTATCCACTATCCTATCCTGTTCTCTAACCTATCTTATCAACTATTCTATCCATTCCCCTATCCTATCCTCTATTCTATCCTCTACCCTATCCTCTATCCTATCCTATCCTCTATCCTTTCCCATTCTCTATCCTATCCTCTATCCTATCCTATCCACTATCCTATCCTATCCTATCCTCTATCCTATCCAATCTTCTATAATATCCTATCCTGTATCCTATCCTATCCTCTATCCTATCCTATCCTCTATCCTATCCAATCCTCTATCCTATCCCCTATCCTATCCTCTATCCTATCCTCTATCCTATCCTCTAACCTATCCTATCCTCAATCCTATCCTATCCTCTATCCTATATTATCCACTATCCTATCCTGTTCTCTAACCTATCGTATCAACTATTCTATCCATTCCCCTATCCTATCCTCTATTCTATCCTCTACCCTATCCTCTATCCTATCCTATCCTCTATCCTTTCCCATTCTCTATCCTATCTTCTATCCTATCCTATCCACTATCCTTTCCTATCCTATCCTCTATCCTATCCAATCTTCTATAATATCCTATCCTCTATCCAATCCTATCCTCTATCCTATCCAATCCTCTATCCTATCCCCTATCCTATCCTCTATCCTATCCTCTATCCTATCCTCTATCCTATCCTATCCTCAATCCTATCCTATCCTCTATCCTATATTATCCACTATCCTATCCTGTTCTCTAACCTATCGTATCAACTATTCTATCCATTCCCCTATCCTATCCTCTATTCTATCCTCTACCCTATCCTCTATCCTATCCTATCCTCTATCCTTTCCCATTCTCTATCCTATCCTCTATCCTATCCTATCCACTATCCTATCCTATCCTATCCTCTATCCTATCCTATCCTCTATCCTAGCCTATCCTCTATCCTATCCTATCCTCATTCCTATCCTATCCGCTATCCTATCCTATCCTCTATCCTATCCAATCCCCTATCCTATGCTCTATCCGATCATATCCTATCCTCTATAATTTCGTATCCTCTATCCTATCCTATCCTCTATCCTATCCAATCCCATATCCTATCCTATCCGCAATCCTGTCCTATCCTATATCCTATAATATCCCCTATCCTATCCAATCCTCTATCCTATCCTCTATCCTATCCTATCCTCTATTATATCCCATCCTCTATCCTATCCACTATCGTATCCTATTCTCTATCCTATCCTATCCTCCATCCTATCCTATCCTCTATCCTATCCTATCCTCTATCGTATCCTATCCTCTATCCTATCCAATCCCTTATCCTATCCTCTATCGTCTCCTGTCCTCTATCGTCTCCTATCCTCTATCGTCTCCTATCCTCTATCCTATCCAATCCCCTATCCTATCCTCCATCCTATCCTATCATCTGTCCTATCCTATCCTCTATCCTATAATATCATCTATCCTATCCTATCCTCTATCCTGTTCTATTCTCTATCCTATTCTCTATCCTATCCTATCCTCTATCATCTCCTATCTTATATCCTGTCCAATCCCCTATCCTATCCTCTATCCTATATTATCCACTATCCTATCCTGTTCTCTAACCTATCGTATCAACTATCCTATCCATTTCCCTATCCTATCCTCTATTCTATCCTCTATCCTATCCTCTATCCTATCCTCTATCCTATCCTATCCTCTATCCTTTCCCATTCTCTATCCTATCCTCTATCCTATCCTATCCTCTGTCCTATCCACTATCGTATAATATCCTCTATCCTATACAATCCTATATCCTATCCTCTATACACTCCAATCCTCTATCCTATCCTATCCTCTATCCTATCCTATTCTCTATTATATCCTATCCTGTATCCTATCCTATCCTGTATCCTATCCTATCCTCTATTCTATCCTATCCTCTATCCCATCCTATCCTCTATCGTCTCCAGTCCTCTATCCTATACAATCCCCTATCATATCCTCTATCGTCTCCTATCCTCTATCCTATCCAATCCCCTATCCTATCCTCCATCCTATCCTATCATCTGTCCTATCCTATCCTCTATCCTATAATATCATCTATCCTATCCTATCCTCTATCCTGTTCTATTCTCTATCCTATCCTCTATCCTATCCTCTATCCTATCCTATCCTCTATCCTTTCCCATTCTCTATCCTATCCTCTATCCTATCCTATCCTCTGTCCTATCCACTATCGTATAATATCCTCTATCCTATACAATCCTATATCCTATCCTCTATACACTCCAATCCTCTATCCTATCCTATCCTCTATCCTATCCTATTCTCTATCCTATCCTATCCTGTATCCTATCCTATCCTGTATCCTATCCTATCCTCTATTCTATCCTATCCTCTATCCCATCCTATCCTCTATCGTCTCCAGTCCTCTATCCTATACAATCCCCTATCATATCCTCTATCGTCTCCTATCCTCTATCCTATCCAATCCCCTATCCTATCTTCTATCTTATCCTATCCTCTATCCTATCCTATCCTCATGCCTATCCTATCCTCTATCCTATCCCATCCTCTATCCTATTCGATACTCTACCCTATCCTATCCGCTATCCTATGCTATCCTCTATCCTATCCATCCCCTATCCTATGCTCTATCCGATCATATCCTATCCTCTATAATTACGTATCCTCTATCCTATCCTATCCTCTATCCTATCCAATCCTATATCCTATCCTATCCGCAATCCTGTCCTATCCTCTATCCTATAATATCCCCTATCCTATCCAATCCTCTATCCTATCCTCTATCCTATCCTCTATCCTATCCTATCCTCTATCCTATCCAATCCCCTTTCCTTTCCTCTATTCGATCCTCTCCTCTATAATATCGAATCCTCTATCCTATCCGGTGCTCTATCCTATAATATCATCCATCCTATCCTATTCTCTATCCTATCCTATCAACTATCCTATCCAATCCCCTATCCTATCCTCTTTCCTATCCTCTATCCTATCGTCTATCCTATCCTATCCTCTATCGTATCCTATCCTCTATCCTATCCAATCCCCTATCCTATCCTCTATCCAATCCTCTATCCTATCCTCTATCCTATCCTATCCTCTATTATATCCCATCCTCTATCCTATCCACTATCGTATCCTATTCTCTATCCTATCCTATCCTCCATCCTATCCTATCCTCTATCCTATCCTATCCTCTATCGTATCCTATCCTCTATCCTATCCAATCCCTTATCCTATCCTCTATCGTCTCCTATCCTCTATCGTCTCCTATCCTCTATCCTATCCAATCCCCTATCCTATCCTCCATCCTATCCTATCATCTGTCCTATCCTATCCTCTATCCTATAATATCATCTATCCTATCCTATCCTCTATCCTGTTCTATTCTCTATCCTATTCTCTATCCTATCCTATCCTCTATCATCTCCTATCTTATATCCTATCCAATCCCCTATCCTATCCTCTATCCTATATTATCCACTACCCTATCCTGTTCTCTAACCTATCGTATCAACTATCCTATCCATTTCCCTATCCTTTCCTCTATTCTATCCTCTATCCTATCCTCTATCCTATCCTCTATCCTATCCTATCCTCTATCCTTTCCCATTCTCTATCCTATCCTCTATCCTATCCTATCCTCTGTCCTATCCACTATCGTATAATATCCTCTATCCTATACAATCCTATATCCTATCCTCTATACACTCCAATCCTCTATCCTATCCTATCCTCTATCCTATCCTATTCTCTATCCTATCCTATCCCGTATCCTATCCTATCCTGTATCCTATCCTATCCTCTATCGTATCCTATACTCTATCCTACCCTATCCTATCCTCTATCCTATCCTATCCTCTATCGTCTCCTGTCCTCTATCCTATACAATCCCCTATCATATCCTCTATCGTCTCCTATCCTCTATCCTATCCAATCCCCTATCCTATCCTCTATCGTCTCCTATCCTCTATCATATCCTATCCTCATTCCTATCCTATCCTCTATCCTATCCTATCCTCTATCCTATCCTATCCTATCCTCTATCCTATCCTATCCTCTATCGTCTCCTGTCCTCTATTCTATACAATCCCCTATTATATCCTCTATCGTCTCCTATCCTCTATCCTATCCAATCCCCTATCCTATCCTCTATCGTCTCCTATCCTCTATCCTATCCTATCCTCATTCCTATCCTATCCTCTACCCTATTCTATCCTATATCCTATTCTATACTCTACCCTATCCTATCCGCTATCCTATCCTATCCTCTATCCTATCCTATCCTCTGTCCTATCGTATCCTCTATCCTATCCTATAATCTATCCTATCCTATCCTCTATCCTATCCTATCCTCTATCCTATCGTATCCTCTATCGTCTCCTGTCCTCTATCCTATACAATCCCCTATCACATCCTCTATCGTCTCCTATCCTCTATCGTATCCAATCCCCTATCCTATCCTCTAGCGTCTCTTATACTCTATCCTATCCAATCCCCAACCTATCCTCTATCGTCTCCGATCCTCTATCCTATCCAATCCCCTATCCTATCCTCCATCCTATCCTATCCTCTGTCCTATCCTATCCTCTATCCTATAATATCATCTATCCTATCCTATCCTCTATCCTGTTCTATTGTCTATCCTATCCTCTATCCTATCCTATCCTCTATCGTTTCCTATCCTCTATCGTATAATATCCTCAATCCTATCCTATCCTCTATCCTATCCTATCCTCTATCCTATCCTATCCTCTATCCTATTCTACACTCTACCCTATCCTATCCGCTATCCTATCCTATCCTCCATCCCATCCTATCCTCTATCCTATCCAATCCTATATCCTATCCTATCCGCTTTCCTGTCCTACCCTCTATCCTATAATATCACCTATTCTATACAATCCTCTATCCTGTCCTGTATCCTATCCTATCCTCTGTCCTATCCTCAATCCTATCCTATCCTCTATCCTATCCAATCCTCTATCCTATCCTATCCTCTATCCTATCCTATCCTCTATCCAATCCTATCCACTATCCTATCCTATCCTCTATCCTATCCTATCCTCTATCCTATCCTATCCTCTATCCTATCCTATCCTCTATCCTATCCTATCCTCTATCCTATCCTATCCTCTATCCTATCCTATCCTCTATTCTATCCTATCCTCTGTCCTATCCTATCCTCTATAATATCCTATCCTCTATCCTATCCTATCCTCTATCCTATCCTATCCTCTATCCTATCCTATCCTCTATCCTCTCCTCTCCTCTCCTCTATCCTATCCTATCCTCCATCCTATCCTATCCTCTATCCTATCCTATCCTCTATCCTATCCTATCCTATCCTATCCTCTATCCTATCCTATCCTCTATCGTCTCCAGTCCTCTATCCTATACAATCCCCTATCATATCCTGTATCGTCTCCTATCCTCTATCCTATCCAATCCCCTATCCTATCCTCTATCTTATCCTATCCTCTATCCTATCCTATCCTCATTCCTATCCTATCCTCTATCCTATCCTATCCTCTATCCTATTCTATACTCTACCCTATCCTATCCGCTATCCTATCCTATCCTCTATCCTATCCAATCCCCTATCCTATGCTCTATCCGGTCATATCCTATCCTCTATAATTTCGTATCCTCTATCCTATCCTATCCTCTATCCTATCCAATCCTATATCCTATCCTATCCGCAATCCTGTCCTATCCTATATCCTATAATATCCCCTATCCTATACAATCCTCTATCCTATCCTCTATCCTATCCTCTATCCTATCCTATCCTCTATTATATCCCATCCTCTATCCTATCCTCTATCGTATCCAATTCTCTATCCTATCCAATCCTATATCCCATCCTCTATAAAATCCAATCCTCTATCCTATAATATCCTCTATCCTATCCTATCCTCTATCCTATCCAATCCTATTTCCTATACTCTATCGTATCCTATTCTCTATCCTATCCTATCCTCCATCCTATCCTATCCTCTATCCTATCCTATCCTCTATCCTATCCTATCCTCTATCCTATCCTATCCTCTATAATTTCGTATCCTCTATCCTATCCTATCCTCTATCCTATCCAATCCTATATCCTATCCTATCCGCTATCCTGTCCTATCCTCTATCCTATAATATCCCCTATCCTATCCAATCCTCTATCCTATCCTCTATCCTATCCTCTATCCTATCCTATTCTCTATCCTATCCTATCCTCCATCCTATCCTATCCTCTATCCTATCCTATCCTCTATCCTATCCTATCCTCTATCCTATCCTATCCTCTATAATTTCGTATCCTCTATCCTATCCTATCCTCTATCCTATCCAATCCTATATCCTATCCTATCCGCTATCCTGTCCTATCCTCTATCCTATAATATCCCCTATCCTATCCAATCCTCTATCCTATCCTCTATCCTATCCTATCCTCTATCCTATCCTATCCTCTATCCTATCATATCCTCTATCCTATCCTATCCTCTATCCTATCCTATCCTCTATCCTATCCTATCCTATCCTCTATCCTATCCTATCCTATCCTCTATCCTATCCTATCCTATCCTCTATCCTATCCTATCCTATCCTATCCTCTATCCTATCCTATCCTATCCTCTATCCTATCCTATCCTCTATCGTCTCCTGTCCTCTATCCTATACAATCCCCTATCATATCCTCTATCGTCTCCTATCCTCTATCCTATCCAATCCCCTATCCTATCCTCTATCTTATCCTATCCTCTATCCTATCCTATCCTCATTCCTATCCTATCCTCTATCCTATCCTATCCTCTATCCTATTCTATAGTCTACCCTATCCTATCCGCTATCCTATCCTACCCTCTATCCTATCCAATCCCCTATCCTATGCTCTATCCGGTCATATCCTATCCTCTATAATTTCGTATCCTCTATCCTATCCTATCCTCTATCCTATCCAATCCTATATCCTATCCTATCCGCAATCCTGTCCTATCCTATATCCTATAATATCCCCTATCCTATCCAATCCTCTATCCTATCCTCTGTCCTATCCTCTATCCTATCCTATCCTCTATTATATCCCATCCTCTATCCTATCCACTATCGTATCCTATCCTCATTCCTATCCTATCCTCTATCCTATCCTATCCTCTATCCTATTCTATACTCTACCCTATACTATCCGCTATCCTATCCTATCCTCTATCCTATCCAATCCCCTATCCTATGCTCTATCCGATCATATCCTATCCTCTATAATTTCGTATCCTCTATCCTATACAATCCCCTATCCTATCCTCTATCCTATAATATCCCCTATCCTATCCTATCCTCTATCCAATCCTATCCTCTCTCCTATCCTATCCTCTATCCTATCCTATCCTCTATCCTATACTATCCTCCATCCTATCCTATCCTCTATCCTATCCTATCCTCTATCCTATCCTATCCTCTATAATTTCGTATCCTCTATCCTATCCTATCCTCTATCCTATCCAATCCTATATCCTATCCTATCCGCTATCCTGTCCTATCCTCTATCCTATAATATCCCCTATCCTATCCAATCCTCTATCCTATCCTCTATCCTATCCTCTATCCTATCCTATCCTCTATCGTCTCCAGTCCTCTAGCCTATACAATCCCCTATCATATCCTCTATCGTCTCCTATCCTCTATCCTATCCAATCCCCTATCCTATCCTCTATCTTATCCTATCCTCTATCCTATCCTATCCTCCTTCCTATCCTATCCTCTATCCTATCCTATCCTCTATCCTATCGTATCCTATCCTCTGTCCTCTCCTATCATCTATCCTGTCCATTCCTATGTCCTATACTCTATCGTATCCTATTCTCTATCCTATCCTATCCTCCATCCTATCCTATCCTCTATCCTATCCTATCCTCTATCCTATCCTATCGTCTATAATTTCGTATCCTCTATCCTATCCTATCCTCTATCCTATCCAATCCTATATCCTATCCTATCCGCTATCCTCTCCTATCCTCTATCCTATAATATCCCCTATCCTATCCAATCCTCTATCCTATCCTCTATCATATCCTCTATCCTATCCTATCCTCTATCGTCTCCAGTCCTCTATCCTATACAATTCCCTATCATATCCTCTATCGTCCCCTATCCTCTATCCTATCCAATCCCCTATCCTATCCTCTATCTTATCCTATCCTCTATCCTATCCTATCCTCATTCCTATCCTATCCTCATCCAATCCTATCCTCTGTCCTATCCAATCCTATATCCTATCCCATCCGCTATCCTATCTTATCCTCTATCCTATCCTATCCTCTATCCTATCCTATCCTATCCTCTATCCTGTCCTATCATCTATCGTCTCCAGTCCTCTATCCTATACAATCCCCTATCATATCCTCTATCGTCTCCTATCCTCTATCCTATCCAATCCCCTATCCTATCCTCTATCTTATCCTATCCTCTATCCTATCCTATCCTCATTCCTACCCTATCCTCTATCCTATCCTATCCTCTGTCCTATCCAATCCTATATCCTATCCCATCCGCTATCCTATCCTATCCTCTATCCTATCCTATCCTCTATCCTATCCTATCCTCTATCCTATCCTATCCTCTATCCTGTCCTATCATCTATCGTCTCCAGTCCTCCATCCTATACAATCCCCTATCCTATCCTCTATCTTATCCTATCCTCTATCCTATCCTATCCTCATTCCTATCCTATCCTCATCCAATCCTATCCTCTGTCCTATCCAATCCTATATCCTATCCCATCCGCTATCCTATCCCATCCTCTATCCTATCCTATCCTCTATCCTATCCTATCCTCTATCCTATCGTATCCTCTATCGTATCCAATCCTCTATCCTATCCTCTATCCTATCCTATCCTCTATCCTATCCTATCCTCTATCCTATCCTATCCTCTATCCTATTCTATATTCTATCCGATCCTATCCGATCCTCTATCTTATCCTATCCTCTATCCTATCCAATCCCCTATCCTATCCTCTATCTTATCCTTTCCTCTATCCTATCCTATCCTCTATCTTATCCTATCCTCTATCCTATCCTATCCTCATTCCTATCCTATCCTCTATCCTATCCTATCCTCTATCCTATCCTATCCTCTATCCTATTCTATATTCTATCCGATCCTATCCGATCCTCTATCTTATCCTATCCTCTATCCTATCCTATCCTCATTCCTATCCTATCCTCTGACCTATCCTATCCTCTATCCTGTTCTATACTCTACCCTATCCTATCCGCTATCCTCTCCTATCCTCCATCCTATCCTATCCTCTATCCTATAGAATCCTATATCCTATCCTATCCGCTATCCTATCCTATCCTCTATCCTATTCTATACTCTACCCTATCCTATCCGCTATCCTATCCTATCCTCTATCCGATCCTATCCTCTATCCTATAGTATCCTCTATCCTATCCTATCCTCTATCCTATCCTTTATTCTATCCTATCCTATCCTCATTCCTATCCTATCCTCTATCCTATCCTATCCTCTGTCCTATCCAATCCTATATCCTATCCCATCCGCTATCCTATCCTACCCTCTATCCTATAATATCACCTATTCTATCCAATCCTCTATCCTATCCTCTATCCTATCCTATCCTCTGTCCTATCCACTATCGTATCCTATCCTCTATCCTATCCAATCCTATATCCTATCCTCTATACACTCCTATCCTCATTCCTACCCTCTCCTCTATCCTATCCTATCCTCCATCCTATCCTATCCTCTATCCTATCCTATCCTCTATCCTATCCTATCCTATCCTCTATCCTGTCCTATCATCTATCGTCTCCAGTCCTCTATCCTATACAATCCCCTATCATATCCTCTATCGTCTCCTATCCTCTATCCTATCCAATCCCCTATCCTATCCTCTATCTTATCCTATCCTCTATCCTATCCTATCCTCATTCCTACCCTATCCTCTATTCTATCCTATCCTCTGTCCTATCCAATCCTATATCCTATCCCATCCGCTATCCTATCCTATCCTCTATCCTATCCTATCCTCTATCCTATCCTCTATCCTATCCTATCCTCTATCCTGTCCTATCATCTATCGTCTCCAGTCCTCCATCCTATACAATCCCCTATCCTATCCTCTATCTTATCCTATCCTCTATCCTATCCTATCCTCATTCCTATCCTATCCTCATCCAATCCTATCCTCTGTCCTATCCAATCCTATATCCTATCCCATCCGCTATCCTATCCCATCCTCTATCCTATCCTATCCTCTATCCTATCCTATCCTCTATCCTATCCTATCCTCTATCGTATCCAATCCTCTATCCTATCCTCTATCCTATCCTATCCTCTATCCTATCCTATCCTCTATCCTATCCTATCCTCTATCCTATTCTATATTCTATCCGATCCTATCCGATCCTCTATCTTATCCTATCCTCTATCCTATCCAATCCCCTATCCTATCCTCTATCTTATCCTATCCTCTATCCTATCCTATCCTCATTCCTATCCTATCCTCTATCCTATCCTATCCTCTGTCCTATCCAATCCTATATCCTATCCCATCCGCTATCCTATCCTATCCTCTATCCTATCCTATCCTCTATCCTATCCTATCCTCTATCCTATCCAATCCTCTATCCTATCCTCTATATTATCCTCTATCCTATCCTCTATCCTATACTCTATCCTATCCTATCCTCAATCCTATCCTATCCTCTATCCTATCCTATCCTCTATCCTATCCTCTATCCTATCCTCTATCCGATCCTCTATCTTATCCTATCCTCTATCCTATCCTATCCTCATTCCTATCCTATCCTCATCCAATCCTATCCTCTGTCCTATCCAATCCTATATCCTATCCCATCCGCTATCCTATCCCATCCTCTATCCTATCCTATCCTCTATCCTATCCTATCCTCTATCCTATCCTATCCTCTATCGTATCCAATCCTCTATCCTATCCTCTATCCTATCCTATCCTCTATCCTATCCTATCCTCTATCCTATCCTATCCTCTATCCTATCCTATCCTCTATCCTATCCTATCCTCTATCCTATTCTATCCTCTATAATATCCTATCCTCTATCCTATCCTATCCTCTATCCTATCCTATCCTCTATCTTATCCTATCCTCTATCCTATCCTATCCTCTATCCAATCCAATCCTCTATCCTATCCTCTATCCTATCCTATCCTCTGTCCTATCCACTATCGTATCCTATCCTCTATCCTATCCAATCCTATATCCTATCCTCTATACACTGCAATCCTCTATCCTATCCTATCCTCTATCCTATCCTATCCTCTATCCTATCCTATCCTCTATCCTATCCTATCCTCTATCCTATCCTCTCCTCTATCCTATCCTATCCTCCATCCTATCCTATCCTCTATCCTATCCTATCCTCCTTCCTATCCTATCCTATCCTCTATCCTATCCTATCCTCTATCGTCTCCAGTCCTCTATCCTATACAATCCCCTATCTTATCCTCTATCGTCTCCTATCCTCTATCCTATCCAATCCCCTATCCTATCCTCTATCTTATCCTATCCTCTATCCTGTCCTATCCTCATTCCCATCCTATCCTCTATCCTATCCTATCCTCCATCCTATTCTATCCTCTATCCTATCCAATCCTATATCCTATCCTATCCGCTATCCTGTCCTACCCTCTATCCTATAATATCACCTATTCTATCCAATCCTCTATCCTATCCTCTACCCTATCCTATCCACTGTCCTATCCACTATCGTATAATATCCTCTATCCTATCCAATCCTATATCCTATCCTCTATACACTCCAATCCTCTATCCTATCCTATCCTCTATCCTATCCTATCCTCAATCCTATCCTATCCTCATTCCTATCCTATCCTCTATCCTATCCTATCCTCTATCCTATTCTATACTCTACCCTATCCTATCCGCTATCCTATCCTATCCTCTATCCTATCCTATCCTCTATCCTATACAATCCCCTATTATATCCTCTATCGTCTCCTATCCTCTATCCTATCCAATCCCCTATCCTATCCTCTATCTTATCCTATCCTCTATCCTATCCTATCCTCATTCCTATCCTATCCTCTATCCTATCCTATCCTCTGTCCTATCCAATCCTATATCCTATCCCATCCGCTATCCTATCCTATCCTCTATCCTATCCTATCCTCTATCCTATCCTATCCTCTATCCTATCCTATCCTCTATCCTATCCAATCCTCTATCCTATCCTCTATCCTATCCTCTATCCTATCCTCTATCCTATCCTCTATCCTATCCTCTATCGTATCCTCTATCCTATCCTCTATCCTATCCTCTATCCTATCCTATCCTCTATCCTATCCTCTCCTCTATCCTATCCTATCCTCCATCCTATCCTATCCTCAATCCTATCCTATCCTCTATCCTATCCTATCCTCTATCCTATCCTATCCTCTATCCTGTCCTATCATCTATCGTCTCCAGTCCTCCATCCTATACAATCCCCTATCCTATCCTCTATCTTATCCTATCCTCTATCCTATCCTATCCTCATTCCTATCCTATCCTCATCCAATCCTATCCTCTGTCCTATCCAATCCTATATCCTATCCCATCCGCTATCCTATCCCATCCTCTATCCTATCCTATCCTCTATCCTATCCTATCCTCTATCCTATCCTATCCTCTATCGTATCCAATCCTCTATCCTATCCTCTATCCTATCCTATCCTCTATCCTATCCTATCCTCTATCCTATCCTATCCTCTATCCTATTCTATATTCTATCCGATCCTATCCGATCCTCTATCTTATCCTATCCTCTATCCTATCCTATCCTCTGTCCTATCCAATCCTATATCCTATCCCATCCGCTATCCTATCCTATCCTCTATCCTATCCTATCCTCTATCCTATCCTATCCTCTATCCTATCCAATCCTCTATCCTATCCTCTATATTATCCTCTATCCTATCCTCTATCCTATACTCTATCCTATCCTATCCTCAATCCTATCCTATCCTCTATCCTATCCTATCCTCTATCCGATCCTCTATCTTATCCTATCCTCTATCCTATCCTATCCTCATTCCTATCCTATCCTCTATCCTATCCTATCCTCTATCCTGTTCTATACTCTACCCTATTCCTATCCGCTATCCTATCCTATTCTCCATCCTATCCTATCCTCTATCCTATCCAATCCTATATCCTATCCTATCCGCTATCCTGTCCTACACTCTGTCCTATAATATCACCTATTCTATCCAATCCTCTATCCTATCCTCTATCCTATCCTATCCTCTGTCCTATCCACTATCGTATCCTATCCTCTATCCTATCCAATCCTATATCCTATCCTCTATACACTCCAATCCTCTATCCTATCCTATCCTCTATCCTATCCTATCCTCTATCCTATCATATCCTCTATCCTATCCTATCCTCTATCCTATCCTATCCTCTATCCTATCCTATCCTCTATCCTATCCTATCCTCTATCCTATTCTATCCTCTATAATATCCTATCCTCTATCCTATCCTATCCTCTATCCTATCCTATCCTCTATCTTATCCTATCCTCTATCCTATCCTATCCTCTATCCAATCCAATCCTCTATCCTATCCTCTATCCTATCCTATCCTCTGTCCTATCCACTATCGTATCCTATCCTCTATCCTATCCAATCCTATATCCTATCCTCTATACACTCCAATCCTCTATCCTATCCTATCCTCTATCCTATCCTATCCTCTATCCTATCCTATCCTCTATCCTATCCTATCCTCTATCCTATCCTCTCCTCTATCCTATCCTATCCTCCATCCTATCCTATCCTCTATCCTATCCTATCCTCCTTCCTATCCTATCCTATCCTCTATCCTATCCTATCCTCTATCGTCTCCAGTCCTCTATCCTATACAATCCCCTATCATATCCTCTATCGTCTCCTATCCTCTATCCTATCCAATCCCCTATCCTATCCTCTATCTTATCCTATCCTCTATCCTGTCCTATCCTCATTCCCATCCTATCCTCTATCCTATCCTATCCTCCATCCTATTCTATCCTCTATCCTATCCAATCCTATATCCTATCCTATCCGCTATCCTGTCCTACCCTCTATCCTATAATATCACCTATTCTATCCAATCCTCTATCCTATCCTCTACCCTATTCTATCCACTGTCCTATCCACTATCGTATAATATCCTCTATCCTATCCAATCCTATATCCTATCCTCTATACACTCCAATCCTCTATCTTATCCTATCCTCTATCCTATCCTATCCTCAATCCTATCCTATCCTCATTCCTATCCTATCCTCTATCCTATCCTATCCTCTATCCTATTCTATACTCTACCCTATCCTATCCGCTATCCTATCCTATCCTCTATCCTATCCTATCCTCTATCCTATACAATCCCCTATTATATCCTCTATCGTCTCCTATCCTCTATCCTATCCAATCCCCTATCCTATCCTCTATCTTATCCTATCCTCTATCCTATCCTATCCTCATTCCTATCCTATCCTCTATCCTATCCTATCCTCTGTCCTATCCAATCCTATATCCTATCCCATCCACTATCCTATCCTATCCTCTATCCTATCCTATCCTCTATCCTATCCTATCCTCTATCCTATCCTATCCTCTATCCTATCCAATCCTCTATCCTATCCTCTATCCTATCCTCTATCCTATCCTCTATCCTATCCTCTATCCTATCCTCTATCGTATCCTCTATCCTATCCTCTATCCTATCCTCTATCCTATCCTATCCTCTATCCTATCCTCTCCTCTATCCTATCCTATCCTCCATCCTATCCTATCCTCAATCCTATCCTATCCTCTATCCTATCCTATCCTCTATCCTATCCTCTATCCTATCCTCTATCCTATGATCTATCCTATCCTATCCTCTATCCTATCCTATCCTCTATCCTATTCTATATTCTATCCGATCCTATCCGATCCTCTATCTTATCCTATCCTCTATCCTATCCTATCCTCATTCCTATCCTATCCTCTATCCTATCCTATCCTCTATACTATCCTATCCTCTATCCTATCCTATCCTCATTCCTATCCTATCCTCTATCCTATCCTATCCTCAGTCCTATCCAATCCTATATCCTATCCCATCCGCTATCCTATCCTCTATCCTATCCTATCCTATCCTCTATCCTGTCCTATCATCTATCGTCTCCAGTCCTCTATCCTATACAATCCCCTATCATATCCTCTATCGTCTCCTATCCTCTCTCCTATCCAATCCCCTATCCTATCCTCTATCTTATCCTATCCTCTATCCTATCCTATCCTCATTCCTATCCTATCCTCTATCCTATCCTATTCTCTGTCCTATCCACTATCGTATAGTATCCTCTATCCTATCCAATCCTATATCCTATCCTCTATACACTCCAATCCTCTATCCTACCCTATCCTCTATCCTATCCTATCCTCTATCCTATCCAATCCTCCATAATATCCTATCCTCTATCCTATCCTGTCCTCTATCCTATCCTATCCTCTATCCTATCCTATCCTCTATCCTATCCTCTATCCTATCCTATCCTCTATCCTATCCTATCAACTATCCTATCCATTCCCCTATCCTATCATCTATTCTATCGTCTATCCTATCCTCTATCCTATCCTATCCTCTATCCTATCCTATCCACTATCCAATCCAATCCTCTATCCTATGCTATCCTCTATCCTATCCTATCCTCTATCCTATCCTATCCTCTATCCTATCCTATCCTCTATCCTATCCTATCCTCTATCCTATCCTATCCTCTATCCTATCCTATCCTCTATCCTATCCTATCCCCTATCCTATCCTATACTCTATCCTATCCTATCCTCTATCCTATCCTATCCTCTATCCTATCCTATCAACTATCCTATCCATTCCCCTATCCTATCCTCTATTCTATCCTCTATCCTATCCTCTATCCTATCCGATCCTCTATCTTATCCTATCCTCTGTCCTATCCTCTATCCTATCCGATCCTCTATCTTATCCTATCCTCTGTCCTATCCTATCCTCATTCCTATCCTATCCTCTACCCTATTCCTATCCGCTATCCTATCCTATCCTCCATCCTATCCTATCCTCTATCCTATCCAATCCTATATCCTATCCTATCCTCTATCCTATCCTATCCTCTATCCTATCCTATCCTCTGTCCTATCCAATCCTATATCCTATCCCATCCGCTATGCTATCCTCTATCCTATCCTATCCTATCCTCTATCCTGTCCTATCATCTATCGTCTCCAGTCCTCTATCCTATACAATACCCTATCATATCCTCTATCGTCTCCTATCCTCTCTCCTATCCAATCCCCTATCCTATCCTCTATCTTATCCTATCCTCTATCCTATCCTATCCTCATTCCCATCCTATCCTCTATCCTATCCTATTCTCTGTCCTATCCACTATCGTATAGTATCCTCTATCCTATCCAATCCTATATCCTATCCTCTATACACTCCAATCCTCTATCCTACCCTATCCTCTATCCTATCCTATTCTCTGTCCTATCCACTATCGTATAGTATCCTCTATCCTATCCAATCCTATATCCTATCCTCTATACACTCCAATCCTCTATCCTACCCTATCCTCTATCCTATCCTATCCTCTATCCTATCCAATCCTCCATAATATCCTATCCTCTATCCTATCTTGTCCTCTATCCTATCCTATCCTCTATCCTATCCTATCCTCTATCCTATCCTCTATCCTATCCTATCCTCTATCCTATCCTATCAACTATCCTATCCATTCCCCTATCCTATCCTCTATTCTATCGTCTATCCTATCCTCTATCCTATCCTATCCTCTATCCTATCCTATCCACTATCCAATCCAATCCTCTATCCTATGCTATCCTCTATCCTATCCTATCCTCTATCCTATCCTATCCTCTATCCTATCCTATCCTCTATCCTATCCTATCCTCTATCCTATCCTATCCTCTATCCTATCCTATCCTCTATCCTATCCTATCCTCTATCCTATCCTATCCTCTATCCTATCCTATCCTCTATCCTATCCTATCCTCTATCCTATCCTATCCTCTATCCTATCCTATCAACTATCCTATCCATTCCCCTATCCTATCCTCTATTCTATCCTCTATCCTATCCTCTATCCTATCCGATCCTCTATCTTATCCTATCCTCTGTCCTATCCTCTATCCTATCCGGTCCTCTATCTTATCCTATCCTCTGTCCTATCCTCTATCCTATCCGATCCTCTATCTTATCCTATCCTCTGTCCTATCCTATCCTCATTCCTATCCTATCCTCTACCCTATTCCTATCCGCTATCCTATCCTATCCTCCATCCTATCCTATCCTCTATCCTATCCAATCCTATATCCTATCCTATCCTCTATCCTATCCTATCCTCTATCCTATCCTATCCTCTGTCCTATCCAATCCTATATCCTATCCCATCCGCTATGCTATCCTCTATCCTATCCTATCCTATCCTCTATCCTGTCCTATCATCTATCGTCTCCAGTCCTCTATCCTATACAATCCCCTATCATATCCTCTATCGTCTCCTATCCTCTCTCCTATCCAATCCCCTATCCTATCCTCTATCTTATCCTATCCTCTATCCTATCCTATCCTCTTTCCCATCCTATCCTCTATCCTATCCTATTCTCTGTCCTATCCACTATCGTATAGTATCCTCTATCCTATCCAATCCTATATCCTATCCTCTATACACTCCAATCCTCTATCCTACCCTATCCTCTATCCTATCCTATCCTCTATCCTATCCTATCCTCTATCCTATCCTATCCTCTATCCTATCCTATCCTCTATCCTATCCTATCCTCTATCCTATCCTATCCTCTATCCTATCCTATCCTCTATCCTATCCTATCAACTATCCTATCCATTCCCCTATCCTATCCTCTATTCTATCCTCTATCCTATCCTCTATCCTATCCGATCCTCTATCTTATCCTATCCTCTGTCCTATCCTCTATCCTATCCGATCCTCTATCTTATCCTATCCTCTGTCCTATCCTATCCTCATTCCTATCCTATCCTCTACCCTATTCCTATCCGCTATCCTATCCTATCCTCCATCCTATCCTATCCTCTATCCTATCCAATCCTATATCCTATCCTATCCGCTATCCTATCCTATCCTCCATCCTATCCTATCCTCTATCCTATAGAATCCTGTATCCTATCCTATCCGCTATCCTGTCCTACCCTCTATCCTATAATATCACCTATTCTATACAATCCTCTATCCTATCCCCTATCCTATCCTATCCTCTATCCTGTCCACTATCGTATCCTATCCTCCATCCTATCCAATCCTATTTCCTATCCTCTATCTAATCCAATCCTCTATCCTATCCTATCCTCTATCCTATCCTATCCTCTATCCTATCTTATCCTCTATCCTATCCTATCCTCTATCCTATCCTATCCTCCATCCTATCCAATACTATATCCTATCCTATCCGCTATTCTATCCTATCCTCTATCCTATCCCATCCTCTATCCTATCCTATCCTCTATCCTATCCAATCCTCTATCCTATCCCCTATCCTATCCTCTATCCTATCCTCTATCCTATCCACTATCCTATCCTATCCTCAATCCTATCCTATCCTCTATCCTATCCTATCCTCTATCCTATCCTATCCTCAATCCTATCCTATCCTCTATCCTATTCTATATTCTATCCGATCCTATCCGATTCTCTATCTTATCCTATCCTCTATCCTATCCTATCCTCATTCCTATCCTATCCTCTATCCTATCCTATCCTCTATCCTATTCTATACTCTACCCTATCCTATCCGCTATCCTATCCTATCCTCTATCCTATCCTATCCTCTATCCTATCCTATCCTCTATCTTATCCTATCCTCATTCCTATCCTAGCCTCATTCCTATCCTATCCTCTGTCCTATCCAATCCTATATCCTATCCCATCCGCTATCCTATCCTATCCTCTATCCTATCCTATCCTCTATCCTATCCAATCCTCTATCCTATCCTCTATCCTATCCTCTATCCTATCCTCTATCCTATCCTCTATCCTATCCTCTATCCTATCCTATCCTCTATCCTATCCTCTCCTCTATCCTATCCTATCCTCCATCCTATCCTATCCTCCAGCCTATCCTATCCTCTATCCTATACTATCCTATCCTCTATCCTGTCCTATCATCTATCGTCTCCAGTCCTCTATCCTATACAATCCCCTATCATATCCTCTATCGTCTCCTATCCTCTATCCTATCCAATCCCCTATCCTATCCTCTATCTTATCCTATCCTCTATCCTATCCTATCATCATTCCTATCCTATCCTCTATCCTATCCTATCCTCTATCCTATCCAATCCTCTATCGTATCCCCTATCCTATCCTCTATCCTATCCTCTATCCTATCCACTATCCTATCCTATCCTCAATCCTATTCTATCCTCTATCCTATCCTATCCTCTATCCTATCCTATCCTCAATCCTATCCTATCCTCTATCCTATTCTATATTCTATCCGATCCTATCCGATTCTCTATCTTATCCTATCCTCTATCCTATCCTATCCTCATTCCTATCCTATCCTCTATCCTATCCTATCCTCTATCCTATTCTATACTCTACCCTATCCTATCCGCTATCCTATCCTATCCTCTATCCTATCCTATCCTCTATCCTATCCTATCCTCTATCTTATCCTATCCTCTATGCTATCCTATCCTCATTCCTATCCTATCCTCTATCCTATCCTATCCTCTGTCCTATCCAATCCTATATCCTATCCCATCCGCTATCCTATCCTATCCTCTATCCTATCCTATCCTCTATCCTATCCAATCCTCTATCCTATCCTCTATCCTATCCTCTATCCTATCCTCTATCCTATCCTCTATCCTATCCTCTATCCTATCCTATCCTCTATCCTATCCTCTCCTCTATCCTATCCTATCCTCCATCCTATCCTATCCTCTATCCTATCCTATCCTCTATCCTATCCTATCCTATCCTCTATCCTGTCCTATCATCTATCGTCTCCAGTCCTCTATCCTATACAATCCCCTATCATATCCTCTATCGTCTCCTATCCTCTATCCTATCCAATCCCCTATCCTATCCTCTATCTTATCCTATCCTCTATCCTATCCTATCCTCATTCCTATCCTATCCTCTATCCTATCCTATCCTCTATCCTATCCAATCCTCTATCGTATCCCCTATCCTATCCTCTATCCTATCCTCTATCCTATCCACTATCCTATCCTATCCTCAATCCTATTCTATCCTCTATCCTATCCTATCCTCTATCCTATCCTATCCTCAATCCTATCCTATCCTCTATCCTATTCTATATTCTATCCGATCCTATCCGATCCTCTATCTTATCCTATCCTCTATCCTATCCTATCCTCATTCCTATCCTATCCTCTATCCTATCCTATCCTCTATCCTATTCTATACTCTACCCTATCCTATCCGCTATCCTATCCTATCCTCTATCCTATCCTATCCTCTATCCTATCCTATCCTCTATCTTATCCTATCCTCTATGCTATCCTATCCTCATTCCTATCCTATCCTCTATCCTATCCTATCCTCTGTCCTATCCAATCCTATATCCTATCCCATCCGCTATCCTATCCTATCCTATCCTCTATCCTATCCTATCCTCTATCCTATCCAATCCTCTATCCTATCCTCTATCCTATCCTCTATCCTATCCTCTATCCTCTATCCTATCCTATCCTCTATCCTATCCTCTCCTCTATCCTATCCTATCCTCCATCCTATCCTATCCTCTATCCTATCCTATCCTCTATCCTATCCTATCCTATCCTCTATCCTGTCCTATCATCTATCGTCTCCAGTCCTCTATCCTATACAATCCCCTATCATATCCTCTATCGTCTCCTATCCTCTATCCTATCCAATCCCCTATCCTATCCTCTATCTTATCCTATCCTTTATCCTATCCTATCCTCATTCCTATCCTATCCTCTATCCTATCCTATATTCTGTCCTATCCAATCCTATATCCTATCCCATCCGCTATCCTATCCTATCCTCTATCCTATCCTATCCTCTATCCTATCCTATCCTCTATCCTATCCTATCCTCTATCCTATCCTATCCTCTATCCTATCCTCTATCCTATCCTCTATCCTATCCTATCCTCTATCCTATCCTCTATCCTATCCTCTATCCTATCCTCTATCCTATCCTCTATCCTATCCTCTATCCTATCCTATCCTCTATCCTATCCTATCCTCTATCCTATTCTATATTCTATCCGATCCTATCCGATCCTCTATCTTATCCTATCCTCTATCCTATCCTATCCTCATTCCTATCCTATCCTCTATCCTATCCTATCCTCTATCCTGTTCTATATTCTACCCTATCCTATCCGCTATCCTATCCTATCCTCCATCCTATCCTATCCTCTATCCTATAGAATCCTATATTCTATCCTATCCGCTATCTTGTCCTACCCTCTATCCTATAATATCACCTATTTTATACAATCCTCTATCCTATCCCCTATCCTATCCTATCCTCTATCCTGTCCACTATCGTATCCTTTCCTCCATCCTATCCAATCCTATTTCCTATCCTCTATCTAATCCAATCCTCTATCCTATCCTATCCTCTATCCTATCCTATCCTCTATCCTATCCTATCCTCTGTCCTATCCTATCCTCTATCCTATCCTATCCTCCATCCTATCCAATACTATATCCTATCCTATCCGCTATTCTATCCTATCCTCTATCCTATCCTATCCTCTATCCTATCCTATCCTCTATCCTATCCAATCCTCTATCCTATCCCCTATCCTATCCTCTATCCTATCCTCTATCCTATCCACTATCCTATCCTATCCTCAATCCTATCCTATCCTCTATCCTATCCTATCCTCTATCCTATCCTATCCTCAATCCTATCCTATCCTCTATCCTATTCTATATTCTATCCGATCCTATCCGATCCTCTATCTTATCCTATCCTCTATCCTATCCTATCCTCATTCCTATCCTATCCTCTATCCTATCCTATCCTCTATCCTATTCTATACTCTACCCTATCCTATCCGCTATCCTATCCTATCCTCTATCCTATCCTATCCTCTATCCTATCCTATCCTCTATCTTATCCTATCCTCTATGCTATCCTATCCTCATTCCTATCCTATCCTCTATCCTATCCTATCCTCTGTCCTATCCAATCCTATATCCTATCCCATCCGCTATCCTATCCTATCCTCTATCCTATCCTATCCTCTATCCTATCCTATCCTCTATCCTATCCAATCCTCTATCCTATCCTCTATCCTATCCTCTATCCTATCCTCTATCCTATCCCCTATCCTATCCTATCCTCTATCCTGTCCACTATCGTATCCTTTCCTCCATCCTATCCAATCCTATTTCCTATCCTCTATCTAATCCAATCCTCTATCCTATCCTATCCTCTATCCTATCCTATCCTCTATCCTATCCAATCCCCTATCCTATCCTGTATCCTATCCTATCCTCTATCCTATTCTATACTCGATCCTATCCTATTATCTATCCTATCCTATCCTCTATCCTATCCTATACTCTATCCTATCCTATCCTATATCCTATTCTATCCTCTATCCTATCCTATACTCTATCCTATCCTATCCTATATCCTATCCTATCCTCTATCCTATCCAATCCCCTATCCTATCCCCTATCCTATCCTATCCTCTATCGTATCCTATCCTCTATCCTATCCAATCCTATATCCTATCCCATCCGTTATCCTATCCTATCCTCTATCCTATTCTATCCTCTATCCTATCCTACCCTTTATCCTATCCTATCCCCTATCCTATCCAATCCTATACGCTATCCTATCCGCTATCCTATCCTACCCTTTATCCTATCCAATCTCCTATCCGATCCTCTATCCTATCCTTTACTCTATCCTATCCTATCCTCAATCCTATCCTATCCTCTACCCTATCCTATCCTCTATCCTATTCTATACTCGATCCTATTCTCTATCCTATCCTATACTCTATCCTATCCTATCCAATCCCCTATCCTATCCTCTATCCTATCCTATCAACTATCGTATCCTATCCTCTATCCTATCCAATCCGATATCCTATCCTATCCTCTATCCTATCCTATCCTCTATCCTATTCTATCCTCTATCCTATCCTACCCTTTATCCTATCCTATCCCCTATCCTATCCAATCCTATATGCTATCCTATCCGCTATCCTATCCTACCCTCTATCCTATCCAATCCCCTATCCTATGCTCTTTCCGATCGTATCCTATCCTCTATCCTATTCTATCCTCTATCCTATCCAATCCCCTATCCTATCCGCTATCCGATGCTATCATCTATCCTATCCTATCCTCTATAATTTCGTATCCTATATCCTATCCTATCCGCTATCCTGCTCTATCCTCTATCCTATAATATCCCCTATCCTATCCAATCCTCTATCCTATCCTCTACCCTATCCTCTATCCTATCCTATCCTCTATCCTATCCAATCCCCTATCCTATCCTCTATCCGATCCTATCCTCTATCCTATCCTATCCTATATCCTATCCGATCCGTTATCCTATTCTATCCTCTATCCTATCCTATACTCTATCCTATCCTATCCTATATCCTATCCTATCCTCTATCCTATCCAATCCCCTATCCTATCCCCTATCCTATCCTATCCTCTATCGTACCCTATCCTCTATCCTATCCAATCCTATATCCTATCCGATCCGTTATCCTATCCTATCCTCTATCCTATTCTATCCTCTATCCTATCCTACCCTTTATCCTATCCTATCCCCTATCCTATCCAATCCTATACTCTATCCTATCCGCTATCCTATCCTACCCTCTATCCTATCCAATCACCTATCCGATCCTCTATCCTATCCTTTACTCTATCCTATCCTATCCTCAATCCTATCCTATCCTCTATCCTATCCTATCCTCTATCCTATTCTATACTCGATCCTATCCTATTATCTATCCTATCCTATCCTCTATCCTATCCTATCCTCTATCCTATCCTATACTCTATCCTATCCTATCCTATATCCTCTCCTATCCTCTATCCTATCCAATCCCCTATCCTATCCTCTATCCTATCCTATCCTCTATCGTATCCTATCCTCTATCCTATCCAATCCCCTATCCTATCCTCTATCCTATCCTATCCTCTATCGTATCCTATCCTCTATCCTATCCAATCCTATATCCTATCCTATCCCGTATCCTATCCTATCCTCTATCCTATTCTATCCTCTATCCTATCCTACCCTTTATCCTATCCTATCCCCTATCCTATCCAATCCTATATGCTATCCTATCCCCTATCCTATCCAATCCTCTATCCTATCCTCTACCCTATCCTCTATCCTATCCTATCCTCTATCCAATCCTATCCTCTATCCTATTCTATACTCTACCCTATCCTATCCTCTATCCTATCCTATCCTCTATCCTATTCTATACTCGATCCTATCCTATTATCTATCCTATCCTATCCTCTATCCTATCCTATCCTCTATCCTATCCTATACTCTATCCTATCCTATCCTATATCCTATTCTATCCTCTATCCTATCCTATACTCTATCCTATCCTATCCTATATAATATCCTATCCTCTATCATATCCAATCCCCTATCCTATCCCCTATCCTATCCTATCCTCTATCGTATCCTATCCTCTATCCTATCCAATCCTATATCCTATCCGATCCGTTATCCTATCCTATCCTCTATCGTATTCTATCCTCTATCCTATCCTACCCTTTATCCTATCCTATCCCCTATCCTATGCAATCCTATACGCTATCCTATCCGCTATCCTATCCTACCCTCAATCCTATCAAATCACCTATCCGATCCTCTATCCTATCCTTTACTGTATCCTATCCTATCCTCAATCCTATCCTATCCTCTATCCTATCCTATCCTCTATCCTATTCTATACTCGATCCTATCCTATTATCTATCCTATCCTATCCTCTATCTTATCGTATCCTCTATCCTATCCTATACTGTATCCTATCCTATCCTATATCCTCTCCTATCCTCTATCCTATCCAATCCCCTATCCTATCCTCTATCCTATCCTATCCTCTATCGTATCCTATCCTCTATCCTATCCAATCCTATATCCTATCCTATCCTCTATCCTATCCTATCCTCTATCCTATTCTATCCTCTATCCTATCCTACCCTTTATCCTATCCTATACCCTATCCTATCCAATCCTATATGCTATCCTATCCGCTATCCTATCCTACCCTCTATCCTATCCAATCACCTATCCTATGCTCTATCCGATCGTATCCTATCCTCTATCCTATTCTATCCTCTATCCTATCCAATCCCCTATCCTATCCGCTATCCGATGCTATCCTCTATCCTATCCTATCCTCTATAATTTCGTATCCTATATCCTATCCTATCCGCTATCCTGCCCTATCCTCTATCCTATAATATCCCCTATCCTATCCAATCCTCTATCCTATCCTCTACCCTATCCTCTATCCTATCCTATCCTCGTTCCAATCCTATCCTCTATCCTATTCTATACTCTACCCTATCCTATCCGCTATCCTATCCTATCCTCTATCCTATCCTATCCTCTATCCTATCCAATCCCCTATGCTATCCTCTATCCGATCCTATCCTCTATCCTATCCTATCCTATATCCTATCCGATCCGTTATCCTATTCTATCCTCTATCCTATCCAATCCCCTATCCTATCCTCTATCCTATCCTATCCTCTATCGTATCCTATCCTCTATCCTATCCAATCCTATATCCTATCCTATCCTCTATCCTATCCTATCCTCTATCCTATTCTATCCTCTATCCTATCCTACCCTTTATCCTATCCTATCCCCTATCCTATCCAATCCTATATGCTATCCTATCCGCTATCCTATCCTACCCTCTATCCTATCCAATCACCTATCCTATGCTCTATCCGATCGTATCCTATCCTCTATCCTATTCTATCCTCTATCCTATCCAATCCCCTATCCTATCCGCTATCCGATGCTATCCTCTATCCTATCCTATCCTCTATAATTTCGTATCCTATATCCTATCCTATCCGCTATCCTGCCCTATCCTCTATCCTATAATATCCCCTATCCTATCCAATCCTCTATCCTATCCTCTACCCTATCCTCTATCCTATCCTATCCTCGTTCCAATCGTATCCTCTATCCTATTCTATACTCTACCCTATCCTATCCGCTATCCTATCCTATCCTCTATCATATCCTATCCTCTATCCTATCCAATCCCCTATCCTATCCTCTATCCGATCCTATCCTCTATCCTATCCTATCCTCTATAATATCCTATCCTCTATCCTATCCTATCCTCTATCGTATCCTATCCTCTATCCTATCCTATCCTCTATCCTATCCTATCCTCTATCCTCTCCTGTCCTCTATCCTTTCCTATCCTCTATCCTATCCTATCCTCTATCCTATCCTACCATCTATCCTATCCTATCCTCTATCCTATCCTATACTCTATCCTATCCTATCCTATATCCTATTCTATCCTCTATCCTATCCTATACTCTATCCTATCCTATCCTATATAATATCCTATCCTCTATCCTATCCAATCCCCTATCCTACCTATCCTCTATCCTATCCAATCCTATATCCTATCCGATCCGTTATCCTATCCTATCCTCTATCGTATTCTATCCTCTATCCTATCCTACCCTTTATTATATCCTATCCCCTATCCTATGCAATCCTATACGCTATCCTATCCGCTATCCTATCCTACCCTCAATCTTATCAAATCACCTATCCGATCCTCTATCCTATCCTTTACTCTATCCTATCCTATCCTCAATCCTATCCTATCCTCTATCCTATCCTATCCTCTATCCTATTCTATACTCGATCCTATCCTATTATCTATCCTATCCTATCCTCTATCCTATCCTATCCTCTATCCTATCCTATACTGTATCCTATCCTATCCTATATCCTCTCCTATCCTCTATCCTATCCAATCCCCTATCCTATCCTCTATCCTATCCTATCCTCTATAATATCCTATCCTCTATCCTATCCTATCCTCTATCGTATCCTATCCTCTATCCTATCCTATCCTCTATCGTATCCTATCCTCTATCCTCTCCTGTCCTCTATCCTTTCCTATCCTCTATCCTATCCTATCCTCTATCCTATCCTACCATCTATCCTATCCTATCCTCTATCCTATCCTATACTCTATCCTATCCTATCCTATATCCTATTCTATCCTCTATCCTATCCTATACTCTATCCTATCCTATCCTATATAATATCCTATCCTCTATCCTATCCAATCCCCTATCCTATCCCCTATCCTATCCTATCCTCTATCGTATCCTATCCTCTATCCTATCCAATCCTATATCCTATCCGATCCGTTATCCTATCCTATCCTCTATCGTATTCTATCCTCTATCCTATCCTACCCTTTATTATATCCTATCCCCTATCCTATGCAATCCTATACGCTATCCTATCCGCTATCCTATCCTACCCTCAATCCTATCAAATCACCTATCCGATCCTCTATCCTATCCTTTACTCTATCCTATCCTATCCTCAATCCTATCCTATCCTCTATCCTATCCTATCCTCTATCCTATTCTATACTCGATCCTATCCTATTATCTATCCTATCCTATCCTCTATCCTATCCTATCCTCTATCCTATCCTATACTGTATCCTATCCTATCCTATATCCTCTCCTATCCTCTATCCTATCCAATCCCCTATCCTATCCTCTATCCTATCCTATCCTCTATCGTATCCTATCCTCTATCCTATCCTATCCTCTATCGTATCCTATCCTCTATCCTATCCAATCCTCTATCCTATTCTATCCTCTATCCTATCCTACCCTTTATCCTATCCTATCCCCTATCCTATCCAATCCTATATGCTATCCTATCCGCTATCCTATCCTACCCTCTATCCTATCCAATCACCTATCCTATGCTCTATCCGATCGTATCCTATCCTCTATCCTATTCTATCCTCTATCCTATCCAATCCCCTATCCTATCCGCTATCCGATGCTATCCTCTATCCTATCCTATCCTCTATAATTTCGTATCCTATATCCTATCCTATCCGCTATCCTGCCCTATCCTCTATCCTATAATATCCCCTATCCTATCCAATCCTCTATCCTATCCTCTACCCTATCCTCTATCCTATCCTATCCTCGTTCCAATCCTATCCTCTATCCTATTCTATACTCTACCCTATCCTATCCGCTATCCTATCCTATCCTCTATCCTATCCTATCCTCTATCCTATCCAATCCCCTATGCTATCCTCTATCCGATCCTATCCTCTATCCTATCCTATCCTATATCCTATCCGATCCGTTATCCTATTCTATCCTCTATCCTATTAAAATCCCCTATCCTATCCTCTATCCTATCCTATCCTCTATCGTATCCTATCCTCTATCCTATCCAATCCTATATCCTATCCTATCCTCTATCCTATCCTATCCTCTATCCTATTCTATCCTCTATCCTATCCTACCCTTTATCCTATCCTATCCCCTATCCTATCCAATCCTATATGCTATCCTATCCGCTATCCTATCCTACCCTCTATCCTATCCAATCACCTATCCTATGCTCTATCCGATCGTATCCTATCCTCTATCCTATTCTATCCTCTATCCTATCCAATCCCCTATCCTATCCGCTATCCGATGCTATCCTCTATCCTATCCTATCCTCTATAATTTCGTATCCTATATCCTATCCTATCCGCTATCCTGCCCTATCCTCTATCCTATAATATCCCCTATCCTATCCAATCCTCTATCCTATCCTCTACCCTATCCTCTATCCTATCCTATCCTCGTTCCAATCGTATCCTCTATCATATCCTATCCTCTATCCTATCCAATCCCCTATCCTATCCTCTATCCGATCCTATCCTCTATCCTATCCTATCCTCTATAATATCCTATCCTCTATCCTATCCTATCCTCTATCGTATCCTATCCTCTATCCTATCCTATCCTCTATCCTATCCTATCCTCTATCCTCTCCTGTCCTCTATCCTTTCCTATCCTCTATCCTATCCTATCCTCTATCCTATCCTACCATCTATCCTATCCTATCCTCTATCCTATCCTATACTCTATCCTATCCTATCCTATATCCTATTCTATCCTCTATCCTATCCGATACTCTATCCTATCCTATCCTATATAATATCCTATCCTCTATCCTATCCAATCCCCTATCCTATCCCCTATCCTATCCTATCCTCTATCGTATCCTATCCTCTATCCTATCCAATCCTATATCCTATCCGATCCGTTATCCTATCCTATCCTCTATCGTATTCTATCCTCTATCCTATCCTACCCTTTATTATATCCTATCCCCTATCCTATGCAATCCTATACGCTATCCTATCCGCTATCCTATCCTACCCTCAATCCTATCAAATCACCTATCCGATCCTCTATCCTATCCTTTACTCTATCCTATCCTATCCTCAATCCTATCCTATCCTCTATCCTATCCTATCCTCTATCCTATTCTATACTCGATCCTATCCTATTATCTATCCTATCCTATCCTCTATCCTATCCTATCCTCTATCCTATCCTATACTGTATCCTATCCTATCCTATATCCTCTCCTATCCTCTATCCTATCCAATCCCCTATCCTATCCTCTATCCTATCCTATCCTCTATAATATCCTATCCTCTATCCTATCCTATCCTCTATCGTATCCTATCCTCTATCCTATCCTATCCTCTACCGTATCCTATCCTCTATCCTCTCCTGTCCTCTATCCTTTCCTATCCTCTATCCTATCCTATCCTCTATCCTATCCTACCATCTATCCTATCCTATCCTCTATCCTATCCTATACTCTATCCTATCCTATCCTATATCCTATTCTATCCTCTATCCTATCCTATACTCTATCCTATCCTATCCTATATAATATCCTATCCTCTATCCTATCCAATCCCCTATCCTATCCCCTATCCTATCCTATCCTCTATCGTATCCTATCCTCTATCCTATCCAATCCTATATCCTATCCGATCCGTTATCCTATCCTATCCTCTATCCTATCCTATCCTCTATCCTATTCTATACTCGATCCTATCCTATTATCTATCCTATCCTATCCTCTATCCTATCCTATCCTCTATCCTATCCTATACTGTATCCTATCCTATCCTATATCCTCTCCTATCCTCTATCCTATCCAATCCCCTATCCTATCCTCTATCCTATCCTATCCCCTATCGTATCCTATCCTCTATCCTATCCAATCCTATATCCTATCCTATCCTCTATCCTATCCTATCCTCTATCCTATTCTATCCTCTATCCTATCCTACCCTTTATCCTATCCTATCCCCTATCCTATCCAATCCTATATGCTATCCTATCCGCTATCCTATCCTACCCTCTATCCTATCCAATCACCTATCCTATGCTCTATCCGATCGTATCCTATCCTCTATCCTATTCTATCCTCTATCCTATCCAATCCCCTATCCTATCCGCTATCCGATGCTATCCTCTATCCTATCCTATCCTCTATAATTTCGTATCCTATATCCTATCCTATCCGCTATCCTGCCCTATCCTCTATCCTATAATATCCCCTATCCTATCCAATCCTCTATCCTATCCTCTACCCTATCCTCTATCCTATCCTATCCTCGTTCCAATCCTATCCTCTATCCTATTCTATACTCTACCCTATCCTATCCGCTATCCTATCCTATCCTCTATCCTATCCTATCCTCTATCCTATTAAATCCCCTATCCTATCCTCTATCCGATCCTATCCTCTATCCTATCCTATCCTATATCCTATCCGATCCGTTATCCTATTCTATCCTCTATCCTATCCAATCCCCTATACTATCCTCTATCCTATCCTATCCTCTATCGTATCCTATCCTCTATCCTATCCAATCCTATATCCTATCCTATCCTCTATCCTATCCTATCCTCTATCCTATTCTATCCTCTATCCTATCCTACCCTTTATCCTATCCTATCCCCTATCCTATCCAATCCTATATGCTATCCTATCCGCTATCCTATCCTACCCTCTATCCTATCCAATCCCCTATCCTATCCGCTATCCGATGCTATCCTCTATCCTATCCTATCCTCTATCCTATCCAATCCCCTATCCTATCCGCTATCCGATGCTATCCTCTATCCTATCCTATCCCCTATAATTTCGTATCCTATATCCTATCCTATCCGCTATCCTGCCCTATCCTCTATCCTATAATATCCCCTATCCTATCCAATCCTCTATCCTATCCTCTACCCTATCCTCTATCCTATCCTCTACCCTATCCTCTATCCTATCTTATCCTCGTTCCAATCCTATCCTCTATCCTATTCTATACTCTACCCTATCCTATCCGCTATCCTATCCTATCCTCTATCCTATCCTATCCTCTATCCTATCCAATCCCCTATCCTATCCTCTATCCGATCCTATCCTCTATCCTATCCTATCCTCTATAATATCCTATCCTCTATCCTATCCTATCCTCTATAATATCCTATCCTCTATCCTATCCTATCCTCTATCGTATCCTATCCTCTATCCTATCCTATCCTCTATCCTATCCTATCCTCTATCCTATCCTGTCCTCTATCCTATCCTATCCTATCCTCTATCCTATCCTACCCTCTATCCTATCCTATCCTATCCTCTATCCTATCCTATCCTCTATCCTATCCTATCCTGGATCAAACCCTATCCTATCCTCTATCCTATACAATCCTCTATCCTATCCTCTATCGTCTCCTGTCCACTATCCTATACAATCCCCTATCCTATCCTCTATCGTCTCCTATTCTCTATCCTATACAATCCCCTATCCTATCCTCTATCGTCTCCAACTGTCTATCCTATCCAATCCCCTATAATATCCTCTATCGTCTCCTATCCTCTATCCTATCCAATCCCCTATCATATCCTCTATCCTATCCAATCCTCTATCCTATCCTCTATCCTATCCTCTATCGTATCCTCTGTCCTATCCTATCCTCTATCCTATCCAATCCCCTATCCTTTCCTCTATTCGATCCTCTCCTGTATAATATCGTATCCTCTATCCTATCCTGTCCTCTATCCTATAATATCATCCATCCTATCCTGTTCTCTATCCTACAATATCCTATCCTCTATCGTATCCTATCCTCTATCCTATCCTATCCTCTATCCTATCCTATGCTCTATCCTATCCTATCCTCTATCCTATCCTATCCTTCATCCTATCCAATCCTATATCCTATCCTATCCGCTATCCTATCCTCACCTCTATCCTATCCTATCCTCTATCCTATCCTATCCTCTATCCCCTATCCTACCCTATCCTCTATCCTATCCTATCCTCTATCCTATCCTATCCTCTATCCTATCCAATCACCTATCCGATCCTCTATCCTATCCTTTACTCTATCCTATCCTTTACTCTATCCTATCCTTTACTCTATCCTGTCCTATCCTCAATCCTGTCCTATCCTCTATCCTATCCTATCCTCTATCCTATTCTATACTCGATCCTATCCTATTATCTATCCTATCCTATCCTCTATCCTATCCTATCCTATCCTATCCTCTATCCTATCCTATCCTCTATAATATCCTATCCTATATCCTAGCCTATCCTCTATCGTATCCTATCCTCTATCCTATCCTATCCTCTATCCTATCCAATCCCCTATCCTATTCTCTATCCTATCCTATCCTCTATCGTATCCTATCCTCTATCCTATCCAATCCTATATCCTATCCTATCCTCTATCCTATCCAATCCCCTATCCTATGCTCTATCCGATCGCATCCTATCCTCTATCCTATTCTATCCTCTATCCTATCCAATCCCCTATCCTATCCGCTATCCGATGCTATCCCCTATCCTATCCTATCCTCTATAATTTCGTATCCTATATCCTATCCTATCCGCTATCCTGCCCTATCCTCTATCCTATAATATCCCCTATCCTATCCAATCCTCTATCCTATCCTGTACCCTATCCTCTATCCGATCCTATCCTCTATCCTATCCTATCCTCTATAATATCCTATCCTCTATCCTGTCCTATCCTCTATCGTATCCTATCCTCTATCCTATCCTATCCTCTATCCTATCCTGTCCTCTATCCTATCCTATCCTATCCTCTATCCTATCCTACCCTCTATCCTATCCTATCCTCTATCCTATCCTATCCTCTATCCTATCCTATCCTCTATCCTATCCTATCCTCTATCCTATCCTATCCTCTATCCTATCCTATCCTCTATCCTATCCTATCCTGTATCCTATCCTATCCTATCCTCTATCCTATCCTATCCTCTATCGTCTCCTGTCCTCTATCCTATACAATCCTCTATCCTATCCTCTATCGTCTCCTGTCCACTATCCTATACAATCCCCTATCCTATCCTCTATCGTCTCCTATTCTCTATCCTATACAATCCCCTATCCTATCCTCTATCGTCTCCAACTGTCTATCCTATCCAATCCCCTATAATATCCTCTATCGTCTCCTATCCTCTATCCTATCCAATCCCCTATCATATCCTCTATCCTATCCAATACTCTATCCTATCCTCTATCCTATCCTCTATCGTATCCTCTGTCCTATCCTATCCTCTACTATCCTGTCCACTATCCTATACAATCCCCTATCCTATCCTCTATCGTCTCCTATTCTCTATCCTATACAATCCCCTATCCTATCCTCTATACGATCCTATCCTCTATCCAATCCTATCCTCTATCCTATCCTATCCTCTATCCTA
The DNA here is from genome assembly GCF_050948215.1 of Halictus rubicundus. Classification (NCBI taxonomy): domain Eukaryota; kingdom Metazoa; phylum Arthropoda; class Insecta; order Hymenoptera; family Halictidae; genus Halictus; species Halictus rubicundus. The sequence continues at coordinate 296,659 of NW_027488696.1, forward strand.
TCCTCTATCCTATCCTATCCTCTATCCTATCCTATCCTTGTCCTATCCTATCCTCTATCGTCTCCTGTCCTCTATCCTATACAATCCTCTATCCTATCCTCTATCGTCTCCTGTCCACTATCCTATACAATCCCCTATCCTATCCTCTATCGTCTCCTATTCTCTATCCTATACAATCCCCTATCCTATCCTCTATCGTCTCCAACTGTCTATCCTATCCAATCCCCTATAATATCCTCTATCGTCTCCTATCCTCTATCCTATCCAATCCCCTATCATAACCTCTATCCTATCCTATACTCTATCCTATCCTATCCTCTATCCTATCCTATCCTCTATCGTCTCCTGTCCTCTATCCTATACAATCCCCTATCCTATCCTCTATCCTATCATATCCTCTATCGTCTCCTGTCCTCTATCCTATACAATCCCCTATCCTATCCTCTATCGTCTCCTATCCTCTATCCTATCCAATCCCCTATAATATCCTCTATCGTCTCCTATAATCTATCCTATCCAATCCCCTATCCTATTCTCTATCCTATCCAATCCTCTATCCTATCCTCTATGCTATCCTCTTTCCTATCCTCTGTCCTATCCTATCCTCTATCCTATCCAATCCCCTATCCTTTCCTCTATTCGATCCTCTCCTGTATAATATCGTATCGTCTATCCTATCCTGTCCTCTATCCTATAATATCATCCATCCTATCCTGTTCTCTATCCTACAATATCCTATCCTCTATCGTATCCTATCCTCTATCCTATCCTATCCTCTATCCTATCATATGCTCTATCCTATCCTATCCTCTATCCTATCCTAACCTTCATCCTATCCAATCCTATATCCTATCCTATCCGCTATCCTATCCTATCCTCTATCCTATCCTATCCTCTATCCTATCCTATCCTCTATCCTATCCAATCACCTATCCGATCCTCTATCCTATCCTTTACACTATCCTATCCTTTACGCTATCCTATCCTATCCTTAGTCCTATCCTATCCTCTATCCTCTCCTATCCTCTATCCTATTCTATACTCGATCCTATCCTATTATCTATCCTATCCTATCCTCTATCCTATCCTCTCCTATCCTCTATCCTATCCTATCCTCTATAATATCCTATCCTATATCCTATCCTATCCTCTATCGTATCCTATCCTCTATCCTATCCTATCCTCTATCCTATCCTATCCTCTATCCTATCCTGTCCTCTATCCTATCCTCTCCTCTATCCTATCCTATCCTCTATCCTATCCTACCCTCTATCCTATCCTATCCTATCCTCTATCCTATCCTATCCTCTATCCTATCCTATCCTCTATCCTATCCTATCCTGCATCCTCTCCTATCCTATCCTCTATCCTATCCTATCCTCTATCGTCTCCTGTCCTCTATCCTATACAATCCCCTATCCTATCCTGTATTGTCTCCTGTACTCTATCCTATACAATCCCCTATCCTATCCTCTATCGTCTCCTATTCTCTATCCTATCCAATCCTCGATCCTATCCTCTATCCTATCCTATCCTCTATCCTATACTATCCTCTATTATATCCTATCCTCTATCCTATACTATCCTCTATCCTATCCTCTATCCTATACTATCCTCTATCCCATCCTATCCTCTATCCTATCCAATCACCTCTCCAATCCACTATCCTATCCTTTCCTCTATCCTATCCTATCCTCAATCCTATCCTATCCTCTATCTTATCCTATCCTCTATCCTATTCTATAATCTATCCTATCCTATCCTCTATCCTATCCTATCCTCTATCCTATCCTATCCTCTATCCTATCCTATCCTCTATCCTATCCTATTATCTATCCTATCCTATCCTCTATCCTATCCAATCCTCTATCCTATCCTATACTCTATCCTATCCTATCCTATATCCTATCCTATCCTCTATCCTATCCTATACTCTATCCTATCCTATCCTATATCCTATCCTATCCTCTATCCGTTCCAATCCCCTATCCTATCCCCTATCCTATCCTATCCTCTATCCTATTCTATCCTCTATCCTATCCTACCCTTTATCCTATCCTATCCCCTATCCTATCCAATCCTATATGCTATCCTATCCGCTATCCTATCCTACCCTCTATCCTATCCAATCCTCTATCCTATCCTATCCTCTATCCTATCGAATCCTATATCCTATCCTATCCTCTATCCTATCCTATCCTGTATCCTATTCTATCCTCTATCCTATCCTATCCTCTATCCTATCCTACCCTCTATCCTATCCTATCCTATCCTATCCTCTATCCTATCCTATCCTCTTTTATATCCTATCCTCTATCCTATCCTATCCTCTATCCTATCCTATCCTGTATCCTATCCTATCCTGTATCCTATCCTATCCTGTATCCTATCCTATCCTATCCTCTATCCTATCCTATCCTCTATCGTATCCTATCTTCTATCCTATCCAATCCTATATCCTATCCTATCCTCTATCCTATCCTATCCTCTATCCTATTCTATCCTCTATCCTATCCTACCCTTTATCCTATCCTATCCCCTATCCTATCCAATCCTATATGCTATCCTATCCGCTATCCTATCCTACCCTCTATCCTATCCAATCCCCTATCCTATGCTCTATCCGATCGTATCCTATCCTCTATCCTATTCTATCCTCTATCCTATCCAATCCCCTATCCTATCCGCTATCCGATGCTATCCGCTATCCTATCCTATCCTCTATAATTTCGTATCCTATATCCTATCCTATCCGCTATCCTGCCCTATCCTCTATCCTATAATATCCGCTATCCTATCCAATCCTCTATCCTATCCTCTACCCTATCCTCTATCCTATCCTATCCTCTATCCAATCCTATCCTCTATCTTATTCTATACTCTACCCTATCCTATCCTCTATCCTATCCTGTCCTCTATCCTATCCTCTCCTCTATCCTATCCTATCCTCTATCCTATCCTACCCTCTATCGTATCCTATCCTATCCTCTATCCTGTCCTATCCTATATCCTATCCTATCCTCTATCCTATCCTATACTCTATCCTATCCTATCCTATATCCTATCCTATCCTCTATCCTATCCAATCCCCTATCCTATGCTCTATCCGATCGCATCCTATCCTCTATCCTATTCTATCCTCTATCCTATCCAATCCCCTATCCTATCCGCTATCCGATGCTATCCTCTATCCTACCCTATCCTCTATAATTTCGTATCCTATATCCTATCCTATCCGCTATCCTGCCCTATCCTCTATCCTATAATATCCCCTATCCTATCCAATCCTCTATCCTATCCTCTACCCTATCCTCTATCCTATCCTATCCTCTATCCAATCCT